>NC_048308.1:15441405-15645093 GCF_013100865.1 Trachemys scripta elegans | reverse complement strand
GACAAAGAGTCCTGTGGCACCTTATAGACTAACAGAAGTATTGGAGCATGAGCTTTTGTGGGTGCGTCTGACGAAGTGGGTATTCACCCACAAAAGCTCATGCTCCAATACTTCTGTTAGTCTATAAGGTGCCACAGGACTCTTTGTCACTTTTTACAGGTCCAGACTAACACGGCTACCCCTCTGATACAGAACAGTGAAAAAACTCCATGAGCTGAAATTTGCAGTCCCTCCACAGCTCTGTCTGTGTTATTCCTAGCAAAGGAGACGGGGGGGCCTTGTACTGAATATGACAGTACACAGTACTATGACATGCTACACCAATCAAAATCCAAGGCATTTTGCAATTTATTTTGCACTCTACAATAGGCACATTGTCAGAGCTAATATCCTTTACTTTCCCTAACCACAAATCAACTTTTCTTAATGCTTCTTTGTAAAGTACCTTGAAAATCAGGGACAGATTTTGCTAACAGAAGAACTAAGTATTATGAGTCCCTATGAAAAAACACACAACTGCCTTGACACTTTACAATCCTTCATTTTGAGATACTTTTACAGGAAATATGTCCTTCAGGCATAAGGATACATTTTTGTTACTTATTATTGGTATATAGTTCTCATAGATATTTTTTTAAAAAGTGGTATTTTTAATGTGGAAAATATAAGAATATAATGACAATATTTCTTTCCTGTGGAATTTGTCATAGTTTGGTTTCTTTGGTTTCTCCACTTTACAGATAGAAAAAGTGAGGGTCTGAAGTTGACAGGATCAGAGAAGTCCAGGGGTGGTGGGAGCGAGCAGCAATGCCAGCTGCTCTGTCTGCATCCAGGTCAGTTTTCCCATGTGGGTGCAGGAGGGGGATGCAGAGGTTAGGGGCACAGAAGGTCGGTAGGGGCTGGGGTGAAGAGGGCACAGTGCAGGGGTTAGGGGCGCAGGAGGGAGGTGCAGAGTATAGGAGTGAAGGGGGTGCAGGGATTAGTTGAAGAGGGCACAGTGCAGGGTTAGGGGTGTAGGAGGGGAGTTCAGGGGTTAGGGGCACAAGGGTCGGGGCACAGGAGGGGGAAGGGGTTAGAATGAAGGGGGCACAGTGCAGGGGACAGGGGTGCGGAAGGAGGTGCAAGGTGTAGGAGTGAAGGGGGTGCAGGGATTAGGTGAAGAGGGCACAGTGCAGGGGTTAGGGGTGTAGGAGGGGAGTGCAGGGATTAGGGGTGCAGGGGTTGGGGCATAGGAGGGGGCAGGGGTTGGGGTAAAGAGGGCACAGTGCAGGGGTTAGGAGCGCAGGAGGGAGGTGCAGGAGGTAGGAGTGAAGGGAGTGCAAGGATTAGGGGCACAGGAGGGGAATGCAGGGATTAGGGGCAAAGGGGGCACAGTGCAGGGGTTAGGAGTCAAGGGAGGGTGGGGAGCCCATGGGTGGCAGGCGCTATGGGGGGGCATACCATGCCCATGGAGGCCAGGGGCACCAAAATGCAAGTTCGCCCAGGGTGCCATTTACCCTAAGGCTGGCCCTGTGCCCAAGGACTTTGCTGAATTGAAGTCTGGTTACATCACAGGATTGTAGTCATATTAACATGAAAAAAAGAAAAAAACAGTGGATAATAGTAATAAATTGATGATACTAATAAGAATGTTGTAGCCATGTGAGTCCCAGAAAGAAGAGCTCTGTGTAGCTTGAAAGCTTGTCTCTCCCTCACTAACAGAAGTTGGTTCAGTAAAAGATATTACTTCACTCACCTTTTCCCTCGATAGTAATAAGAATAAAACATGGGCATGGGGCAAAGGCAGAAATGCAAAGGCACAAATAGATGTTCTGCTGCAAGAGAAGCAATGTGGCCTAGGGTTAGAGCGCTGGACTGTGACTCAGGAGACCTGGATTCTGTTCCTGGATCTGCCACTGACCTGCTGGGTAACTGGGCAAATCACTTCACTGCCATCTGTCTCAGTTTCCCCATCTATAAAACCTGGGTTCTGACCTCGTTTGTAAAGTGCTTTGAGATCTACTGATGAAAAATGTTATATAAGAGCTGTGTCATGATTACTAGCAAAGGGTGTAAAATGCAATAAAGGAAAATAATCTTTAAGCAGGTAAAAAAGAAGAGAAAGACAATGACAATGTGACAAGGACAATGTAGGTCTGCGACTTATCAGGACAAGGGAACACACAACAGATTAGAAGGCTAAAATGCTTAATGGCTACTTTGCTTCAATCTTCCCTAAAAGGATGATTGTAATAGGATGCTTAATGTAATAATAATTAACAAGGAAAGGATGAGGTCATAAGGCAGAATCTGGAAGGAATAGGTTAACAAATACTGAGAATGAGATTCAGATCACCAAGGCTGAAGTGCTCAGAATGGCTAGCTGAAGTTGTAGCAGAACCACTGGCAATTTTATGTGCAGGCTACATGGAGGATGAGTGAGGTCCCAGAGGAGTGAAAAATGGCAAACATGGTACCTGTTTTTAGAAAGCTGAGAAATAAGACCCAGAAGATTTACAGACCAGTAAGTCTAATTTCAGTACATGGTAAATTGTTAAAAATTGATAAAACAGTTGATCTGCAATTACCTAGAGGAAAATAAAATGAATAGTAAGAGGCAATATGGATTTGTCAAAAACAAATCATGCCAAACCAACTTAATCGCTTTGATAGGATAACAAGCTTAATGGATAAAGGAAATGTGATGGGCTTAGGATATCTTGCTTTATTAATGAATTTGATACAGTTCCACTTTACATTCTCATGGGGAAACTGGGGAACTGTGAATATGTTGAAACTACGGCAAAAATAGATAAACTGTAGAAACTTGCAGCCATTTCTGTAAAGTACATTTCATAAAAGCAGGTGGAAGGAGGGTGAAGAATAATCCTATCAAATCTGCAGGTGATGCAAATCTGGAAGGGAATGCAAACACTCCGGAGTTTTGGAGGATGTTCTTCAGAAATGGGCTGAAATTAATCATATATTGTTGCCATGAAAGCCAGTGTCAAGTGGTTCACATAGGAAATAATATTTTTGCTCTGCTTAGTTCTGGGTAGGTTTCAGACCCTTGAGCATTACAGATTAGAAAAGACACACAAATCCAAACTGTTTCCTCCACTTCTGTGGATCCTCAGTCAGGAGGCATTGAAATGGGGAGTGTGCTGCCGAAGGCCCCTTGCCTTGAGAGCATTGTGAGTGGGCCAGAATCAGGGTTACTTGCTTGCATCCATCATCTCCCCCACTGAGTGAATAGTAACTGTTTGTAACAAGGCAGGGCTTCACCCCAGCTTGCTAAAGACTCACTGCCACACACACAATCTCTTTTCCAGGCAGTGTATCTGTCCACACGTAAGGCAGATCAGCAAAAGCACAGTGCCTCAACTCACTCTGGGCTATAACTCCCAGGAGGTTTTAACCCCTTTATTTCTCAGGGTCCCACTGCCTCCCCTCCCCGGGGTCTTTGGCAGTCTTAGCTCTACAGGGCTCCCTGTTCCCATGTCCACTCTCTCTCCCCCTCTAATGAATGGCTCTCAGCCTGACTCACCCTGGCACCCCCTTACCAAGTCTCTCTCTGTGTAAGCCCAGGTGCCCTCTTTTAAAGCTCAACTGAGATCAGCTGACAAGTCACAGATGGACTAGCCCTGCTCCCTTTTAAAGTGTACTTCTGTGACACTATCATTGTATGCTTTCCCTTGTGCATTGTGAGGAAAAACCCCTTGCTTGGGGTGATGTAGGGAAAGTGGCATGATTTGTCCATAGTAGGGTTACCATATTTTAATTTAAAAAAAGGAGGACACTCCATGGGGCCCCAGCCCTGCCCTGCCCCGCCTCTTCCCCAAAGTCCCCGCCCCAACTCTGCCCCCTCCCCTGAATGCTCCTCCCCCTGCTTCTCCCCCTCCCCTGCTTCCCGCGAATCAAATGTTCGCGGGAAGCCTGAAACAGGGAGGCAGCAGGTAAGCTGGGCCTGGGGCAGGGCGCGGCGCGGCCCAATCTGGCTCCTCTGGCTGAGCGGCTCCCTCCAGTGACCAGCCAGCCCAGGCCAAGAGGCTCTGGCCCCGGCGTCTCCCGCCCGGCTCGGCTCGGGCCCTGGGGCACCGGCCTTGGTTCCGGCCGAGCGGCTCCGGCCCGCCCTGGCCCCAGTGGCCCCGGCCGAGCACTGCCAGCCCCAGCGGCCCCGGCCGAGCACCACCGGCCCCAGCGGCTCCGGCCCGGACCCAAGCCCCACGACCCCTCCCTCCCTATTTTCCCGGACATGTCCGGCTTTTTGGGATTTCCTCCCGGACGGGGATTTGAGGCCCCAAAAGCCGGACATGTCTGGGGAAATCTGGACCCTATGGTAATCCTAGTCCATAGAGTGGGGTTCCAGGGAAACTCACGAGCAATGTGGAGGTACATTACATCTGCCCACATGGCCCTGGCCTCCAACAGATCTCAGGTATCAGCATAGATCTTTGGGAAACCCTTCTAGTTTCAGGGTTCTAACCTCTGGCCTACTCTGACTCCTCATAGAGAAAATTCCAGAAGAAACATGAAAGGGTTTTCCTGTATAAGAGATGATTGATTGGAGAGGGCCATAGATTGGGGAGAGTTCAGAGACCAAAAGCAAAAATAATTCAAGGTTTGAAAAATATGATTTAGGATGAAAAGTTAAGAGGATGGGAAACATTATTCTGTATTGAAGATGACTGAGGAAAGCCATACTTACATACAGAAATGTACAGGAAGGGAAGTTATAGATGGGACAGTGATTATCAGGGACAGAGCAAGAGACATTATTATAACCTGGTTGATTAATCTGACACTCAGTAACTGCTAACAGAATAAGTAATGGACATAAACTGCAGCAGGGTGAACTTAGGTTTAATACAAAGATGAAATGTAAAAGGACTGTTAAACAAATGAGAGAATAATAACAAGGGAGACTGTACAATTACCGTCCATGGAGGTCTTATAATAAATTGACTATGTAACACCTTCAATCTGAGGGTCTCAAAGAGACATGCAGAGACATGGGGTGAAATTCATCCCAATGCAGGGAGCAAGTTCTAGACTTTTGAACTACGTAGTTATCAGTTGGGCTCTGTATTGACAACCTAAGTAGAACATAAGAATGTCCATGCTGGGTCAGACCAGTGGTCCATCTATCCCAGTATCCTGTCTTCCAACAGTGGTTAGTGCCAGATACTTCAAAGGGAATGAAAAGAACAGGGTAATTATCAAGTGATCCATCCCCTGTCATCCAGTCCCTGAATCTGGCGGTCACAGGCTTAGGGACACCCAGAGCATGGGGTTGCATCCCTGACTATCTTGGCTAATAGTCATTGATGGACCTGTCCTCCATGAACTCATCTAATTTTATACTTTTGGCCATCACAACATCCCCTGGCAATGAGTTCCACAGACTGTGCATTGTGTGAAGAAGTATTTCCTTTTGTTTGTTTTAAACTTGCTGCCTTTAATTTCATTGGATGACCCCTAGTTCTTGTATTATGAGAAGGGATAAATAACTTTTCCTTATTCACTTTCTCCTCACCATTCATGATTTTGTAGACCTCTATTATATCTCCCTTTAGTTGTCTCTTTTTCCAACTGAACAGTCGCAGTCTTTTTAATCTCTCCACAGATGGAAGCTGTTCCATGGCCTTAATCATTTTTGTTGCCCTTCTCTGTACCTTTTCCATTTCTAATATATCTTTTTTGAGACTGTGCAAGCAGCACTGCATCCAATATATGTATGTGTATGTGTGTATATATATATATATACACACACACACTGCACACAATTATATATAAGTAGGATTTAAATGGTGCTTAGGCTTTGGGCTGAAGCTGCACAGGAGTGAATTTTATTCTTACTGAATTAGCCTCAGGACACCTCTCTGAGGAAGTATTATTACCATCATTTTACAGATGGGAGGGGTGGGGAATGAAGCATGAAGAGATTAAAGGGCTTGTCTACACGAATAACTTACATTATTGTTTTGCATCAATATAAGTAAACTGGTGTAAAAGGCTGTGTGAACAATCTTATTTGGTTTGAGTGGGTTATTTTGGTTTAGTTTAATACTGTTCCTATTCAACTGAAACAAAACCCCATGCAGTTAGTGGCTTGTTTATGCCCTGAGGCTTGAAGGAGCTTATGCCTTATTTGACCTACTAGTGGCTCCTTCCAACACAGTTTATTATAAGAATTTTACAGTAAATGTCTTGCAGAAATTAAGACAATTTATTTAAATGTAACATTCTTGTGTTTAGACTGCAATTGTACTATTTTAAAACCAATTTAAGATATACAAGCACATGTTAAATATTCACAGACTTTTAAAAAGACTCCTAAAACTGGAAGTTTAATTTATAAGATTTGATAGCTCTTTTCCAACTATTTTTACCATCTGTTGTCTCACTAACGGCCTTTGACTCTCACATAAGTCAGGGAATCTTTATATTTAACTGTTACCCTATCGTTCTGAAAATTCTTGGCTTCCAGAAAAGATTGTTACTCTTCATGTCATTGCCTATTTTTGAAAAATGTCAAAAACTACTCCCTCATTCAAGCCTTTGTTCCACATTGAAAATAAAATGGTGGAAATAGTCTCCTTTTCCTTTAAATTTCTTTAGGGTCCACAGTGGTGTGGATTTTTTGGAAAGCTTACTCTATTTATCACTTCAAAGCCAGATTCATTCCTCTACCAGAGCTTGTGAATGTGGTACCAGTCTCTTCAGATTTAAATATGTACCTCTGTTGTTTTAAAAGATTGTCTTTGTTATATAATAGCCACAAAACAAAGGACCAAAAAAAAAGTGTGTGTGTGCGGGGGAGAAACCTGGAAAGAATACTTAGGAGACGAAGACAATGGGGTGATAAAGGTCTTGAATCTTTACAGTGAAACACATTACGGAGAATCACCTTTTAGACAGCCTTGTCAACTATATCTCTGAATTCAAAAATACAAAGGGATCTGTCTAAATGGAAATGATGTCACACTAAAATGATTAGAGAAACAGAAATAAGATTAGGAGAACAGGAAAGAAGAAGATATGAGAAAACAGAAGTGACTTAAAGATCTGCCCACAGACCACTGAGATAAGTTAATGCTCCCACTTTCCCCCCCAAAAAATGTCCAGTTGGTTTAAGATACAACAGTGGTTGTTTCCCAAACCTTTAAAGTGACCAGATAACTTTCTTTTAAGTCTTCCATCCCACTAGTAGTCCTGCACAGTGGTCACCTTTAAAATTTTGTTCCAATTTGAAAGACTCTATCTTTCCAATGGAATTCCCTTTTATATAGAGGAGGAATATTACTGAAAATGGCAGAAAAAACGAGATACCCCAGACTGTGTATAAACCTTTCAAAGATGGCTATGCTACATGCCAGTCCTTCTAGTTCAGCAGTGCTTTGTTTTCCTACTATTACATATTGAGATACACTACAAACAAATAAAATACAAAATCCAACACTATGTAGTAATCTGTTAATACTGGACTTATAATTGTACAAAAGTTGTGAATGCAATTCCCTTTGCAAGATGCTTTGTGGTTTTGCCTTCCTGTTTACTTTTTGGATTATGCTATTCTTGTGACTTCTTTTGTCAGGAGTGGGTAAATGTTGAAGACCAGCTGTAGCTGACAGCAAAGGCTTCTGTGAAACCCTCCGATGCATAGATTTATTCCACATTTCTATGTAGTGTGAATATGAATATCTGAGTTTAGGATCAGGAATTTTTCTGTTTGTAAAGACACAATTTTTCTGTAAAGTGGTTGTACTAGTGTGCTGAAGTTCATATTATTAATTCCCATATGCTGTATACTTTGTACTACATCTGTAAAGGTATTATTAAAAACACTACTATATATTCAGATTGACTGTAATAGGTATAGATTAAATTAAATCAGAAGCAAATATTATGATTAAAGAGGAGACATTACAAAACTAAACCTGTTTAGTTTGGGACACAAACATGCTTTTCTTTTATGAGCTGTGATCGTAATCTTAAGTGGATATTAACAAGATTGACAGGTCCTAAATTTTGCATACTTTTAAAATACTACTTTAAAAAAGCACTTTTAATTGCAAGGGGATATAAACATGATCCACCGAAGTGCTGAGCCCCTTCTGGTGTGACTGAGTGCCCTCTCCTCCCATTAGAATCAGTAGGATTTGAGGGTCCTCAGCACCTTGCAAGACTGAGCCCATAAAGAGTACAGATACATCTCACAGGGAATAAAAACATGTAATCCTGAGTGCTGGCTGCCACAGGGTGAATGTAGGTGTGCACAGTGCTTTATCTAGCTCTTTGCAGCTTTTCTCCCAGGTCTTTTTCCCCATAGAATTTAACATTAAACAAATGCAAAAGTGAGGGAAAAGGATAGTATGACAATAAACTGCTTATGCATGAACATAGAATTACTGTACTTATTACTGTAGCAATGCTCTCATTTCCTGATAAGGAGCTCTGTTATTCTCTCCAAAAGGAAAAGGAATATGAAGTGTGTGGCTTGTTTATCCATCACCTTTTAAACTCCCAGCTGATAGAGCACTGCCTCCCATTTATCCAACTATTTGCCTGGACTGGTTTCAGGGACCATGTAGGAATGAGATAATACTGTATAAGGTATTTGAGACATAATTTAGGACTGGGGACACATGCTTTTATCCTGTGAAATTATATCATCCGACAAACATCTATAATAAAATAAAGGCGGCAAATTTAAGAGAAATATGATTTTTCTCCGTTAGGTGTCATTTCTACAACAAACCCAGAGAATGTAATTTTCATTCACACTTGCCTGTGTTGCTGATTCTCCTCTCTGTGTACTTCGTTCTTTCAAGAGCAAATTCTCAGAAGTCAGGATTCTCATATCCTGTTTCCACTTGCTCACCTGTTAGAGAAAGCATAGGGGAAAGTATAGTGTGCACAGATGCATACAGCTAGCACTTGGGCCAGACTTGCTGATGTCTTTTATTTATATATATAAATATATATTAAAAAAAAAAAAAAAAAAAACGTTCTGGGTTGGACCAAGAAATATTCATTTTGGATTCAATGAAACATTTTGTTTTGACAAAATTGAAGCATTCCTTTTTCGTTTTGATCACTTTTTAAACATTTTTGAATTTTCAAAAAGAAAATTACAGGACACTTTGAAACAAAATCGTTGCAAATCAAAATATCAAAATGTTTCATTTGAAAACTGTTGAAATGAAATGTTTCCTTTTTTCAGAAATTTCAGTAATAATCCATTAATTAAAATGAATAAGTGACATGCATGTGAAAAGTTTGTCTGAATCTGCTTTTTTTTTCCTCTTGAAAAATTTCAGCTGAAAAATTTTGTTTAGCTCTGGCGATGGCAGATGCCTAAATAACAAGTGGACCTTGGGATTTGGCCCAATAGACATGACTGATGCAAGGTTCAACAATGAAAGGAGTATTTTCTAGCGAATGGAGGATGAGACTGGAAGTCAGAACTCCTGAGTTATATTCCCACTTGCGTTACTGCCTTGTATGACCCTGGGCAAACCACTTAGGAGCTCATGGATGTGTAGGGTCACAGAGGGCCAAGAAGGCCCTCCATGCTCTGTGCTTGCTGCACAAAAGCCAGTCAGAACTGCAAACCCAGGGTCCTCAGGTTAAGAGCTGCTACCGGCTCATGCCCCCTGGAGTGTCGCCGTCCCATAGGGGATTGTGGCAGTGTAACTTTCCCCAGCCCACAGTACCCTCCTTTGGATGTATTTTTCTTTTAAAAATCAGTTAGAAGCTATTATAAAAGTTGGTCTTTAGTCACATTTTTGCCTTGTTTGCTTTCTGATACCAGAGTGCAAATAAAAGAGCTGGTCCCTAAATGTAACAATACATAAGTTGTAAATATAATTTGTTTATCATTTTAGTCTGCATAACCTCTTAAATAGTTACAATAACTAATGGAAATTGAATAATATTTCTGCTTAACCTGAGGTAGTAATATATATTTTTTCAACCTAGTAGCAATTTGTACACTGCATAGATCGGATTGTTTCACAGAATAATTATTATGGTAATTTTAATTTTATCTAGGAACTTGCAATTATTCCATACTATTGTTTTAATGTAATGGACTATACAGCAGTTCATTTGTTGTCTCTGCTCAAAATTGGACAGTGCAATTTAGAAAATTTAGTTTAACCTTTTTTCTCATAGCAAAATGTTTTGGATTTTTTTTTCTTACAGGAATATTTTAAATATATTTTAATTAAAAGTTGCAATGCATATATATAAAGCTTGGAGGCCATCAGCAGGGAGACTCATTCAAAGTTTTGCTTATAGAGTAATTGTGAAACAGATTAATGCAAAATGATGGAACCTTCCCTACTTACTCAGACAGCGCTACACTTGGGCCAACTTCTTCTTCTTTCTCATTTATATTGTGGTAGAACCCAGAGGCCTCAGTGAAGTTGAGGTCCCATTATACTAGGGACTGTTCAGACCTATAAAACATGAATCCCTGCTCCAAAGTGAGAAGAAAAGACAGAACAGATACAAACAAATGGATGGGGGAGCAGGGAGCATGGGGAAACAAAAATAACGGGACGATGGTGCACAATTTGTAGCCAATCCATAGCAGTAATGACAACGCCCAACGTTCTTATTCAGTTTTTACACAGTCCTAGCTCAGAGAAGTTCCCACTAAAGCCAATGGGAGTTTCTCTCCATAAGGGTGGAGTAAAAAAAAGTAAAGGTCCCATCCTGTTTACAGTTTAAATAAGCTGATGTGAATGGAACTACTTGTATGTGTAAGGACTAATCCTGGTCCAGATCCTGCGAGGTTCTAAGCATCCCCTGAAAAATGGTGAATATTCTCAATGACCAGTTAAGTTAATGAGTATTGAGCATTCTTGGCACCCTTCAGGGATTCCTCTGAGTGAGGGATTGCGGGATCAGGCCCTGAATAAGTACCATAGGCTTTGACCAATGGACTTCAATGAGAATATTAGCCAAATAAAGACTACAACATCTAGCCCTAAGTGGCTAATCATTTAAATGCCCTTGATATTTGTTGCAGTGTCATTAACCATGCTGAAGTTACTTGATCCTAATATGGATGTAATATCTAATTCCATAGAGATTCTGCTGCAATTTAGCAACAATTACTGTCCATTTATTGTAAAGTTTTGCCAATGTGATTATTTTTGGTCACACTATACACACTATACAGTGTATTCCAGTTTGCAGATGTTGCAAAAAATGTAGATTGATGTGAGTGATTAAAACCATATTACACGGGAAATAATTTCATTTGTACCATTTGTGGTGCTCTCTCTCTGTAGTCACAAACAGTACAAATGAGGGCATGTTATTCGTTATTATAATGTTGCATTAAATAGCATTAATTAAATATTAAATTGTTTAGTAAAACTTAGGTTATCCATCAAGCATGGAATATAGTAACTATTGGGTACTGCAAACCTATCCTTAAAGATGTCAGGAGTATGTTGCTTTGCCCAAACTCTTGGAGCTTGTCCTGGGAGAATATGATACCAAAGTCTGTGCTGCAAATGGATGTAAAAGAAACTACATTTAACCCACAGAGCGTGTTGGTTATATGAGTTGCCAGATAAATACTTAGTTTGCATGTGCCTCTAAAGAGATTTTCTGTGGTTTATTTTCATTTCATGATAAACAAATACCTGAATTGTAATGGAATCATTTTAAAGATAAGGGATACGAATTGCATCAAATAATGGAATGTGATGTATTTGGCCCTTTGATCTCTGCCTCTGAGTAACCCAGCAAAGTCCTTGATCCATTGCTTGCATCAGCAGTTGGTTTACGGTGCTGAGCAGCAAGTTGCCATATTTGTAACCATTTATTTTTGAGTCGGAAAGGGGGAAGTAAGTGAAGAACCCTTCACTTCAGACCTAGGGTATTGAGCCTCATAGCTAGGCATCATGTTGAATATTCTCTAAACCATCAGAAGAACGGTGACTTCATTAGGGTGTGTGGCAGCAAGCCAGTCAGAACTGCTAATCTTGAGAATGGAAAAAAATAAATCTTGCATGGTTAGAGATTGCGTAGAATTGCAGGGCACGGTGCGACATAAAGTGCAGGGTGCCAATACAACTTAGAAAGGCAGATAAACAAGCAAAGAAGTTATTGGGTCCCTCTGCACTTGAATGATCTCTCTAGAGTCCCACTGAAGGGAAAACCAGCTAAGAGAAGTAGCGGTGTCCCTCCATTCCATCACCAGAACACAACACAGCAATTAGCACAGAGTAGAGTCTAATGGTAGGTAAGTTGGTTGGGTGGAGGCAGAAGATGTTAAGCCTGGTGGATACAAGGCAACAAATATTTCTGCTGCATCTCATTTACCTTCCTGAGAAAGTGTTTTCAATCATCTTCTGTTAATGCAGTTCTTTTTAATTTAGACACCAGTAGAATTCATTTATGTTTGCGTTGTACTTCTTAGTGGTACTGCATGTTACATTTAGCAGGAGAGGTCTTCATCTTGCCATTCTAGCAAAATAAACTATTGAAACATTCTGAAGCATCATCGTCTGGGAAATCCAAGTGAGCTATTTGTGTGTAGCTCAGTCTGCATTCTCTGAGACTGCAGATTAGATCATTAAGGAGTAGCACATTTTGCCCACTTATCAGTGTTTGCATACAGCAGAGTCTATTAATTGAATGAGGATGGTGAACGCTGATATACCATCTCACTCTGTCAGAGGGTTACTTTTCTGTCTCTATCAGAGGGTTTCATCCTTAATCATGAAGACTGAAAAGGCAGAAATGGCTGGTTTTGTGCATGTGTGTGTGCGTGCGCCTTTTATCTTCAGTTTACTTGTCAGCTAATTTGCAGACTCTTTCAGCAGTCTTTTGGTTTACACCTGTAAAATGTACAAGTGCTAATCCCAGCAGTGTGGTAGACAAACTAAGTAACAATAACACCAAGCCCTTGTGCACGATCCTTTCTATGGGACTAGCTAAAAATTAGCATAAAACTGGCAAGCTTTGAGCACTTGCACTCTCTCTGCAGACCAGCCAAAACAGAGTGAGGTAAAGCAACAGATATGGAAGCAGAGTATCGATTCAGACTTAATAATTAAAATCAGAGTTACAATAGATCAAAGTGGAGCTGTGTTAAATAATGATATGGATTAGAGTTCTCCTGCCTGGCTTGCTTGTCAGTCACATTATTATGTAGTTCAAAAATAAACACTTTCTTCTTAAGACTAGCAAAATTTTTCGTAGTGAATATATTGCACAGGAACTCTTGAGATATACTCATATTCACAGGTAAGAAACTAACAATCAAGTTCCTTTTTGCTATTAAAGATCTTAAGCTTTTTTCATAACAGTTAGGGTTTGCCCCTGTATTCTGGCTGGTATATCTCCTTTCTGTTTTGTTATCTGATATGCTGGCAGTTTACTTAGCAGCAGCACTCTACCTTTATACCTGTGGTGGAGTATGTAGGAGGTGCATTCTTTAAGTGCCCAGTATTCTATGAATCACCAGGTCTTTCAATGCAATGTGTTGTAACATGTGTTTTGTGATGTATGCTATTCACGGCAGACTGTTAGAAAATTATCCAGTGAATGAAATCAATTCCAAGAAATTGTTAAGCATTGCAGAGTTAAGGGTGAAAATCTAAGATGGGGTTGCTGTTATGGATTTTCAACCTCATGGGCATGATTCTTCTCTTTTTACTTGGGCAAAACACCTACTGACATCAGTTTGGTTTTTGCCTGAATAAAGACAGTAGAATCAGAAACATAATCTGAATTTCATCCTGTTTTGTGAAGTGTAAGAAATTCTTCATGTTATTTTAAATTAGATGAACGACTTGATATAAAGTACACTTCTACCCCGATATAACGCAACCTGATATAACACGAATTCACATATAACGAGGTAAAGCAGCGCTCCGGGGGTGCGGGGCTGCACGCTCCGACGGATCAAAGTGAGTTCAATATAACGCGGTTTCACCTATAACGTGGTAAGATTTTTTGGCTCCTGAGGAAAGCGTTATATCGAGGTAGAGGTGTATAAGATCACCTACTGTTCAAAGACTACTTGATAAAGGACCATATATAGTAATGCAATATCCACGTATAAGGGTGCCTCACAATATTTGAAGTGGTTGTAGAAGTCTTAGTTCGCTGTCCTGATGATTTATTTCTAAATAACCTTAAAGTGTTATCTAGGATATGCTAGTGATAAGATTGCTTTTCAATTAGCTCTAGCGAACTTTTTTCAATTAAGACTTTTTCCTAACAAAATACTATATTAGCCTTAAGGAACTTTTGGAATGAACTGGTCATCTGATAAATAATCTCCTCTAATCCCATCTGTTGCTCCTAAAAATGTTAACAATTGATTTAACAATATTGCTCCTGGATGTTTTTTTGCTCATCAAAATTTTATAGACAGTAGAGACTAATGCCAGCATTTGATTCTCTATTGGAAAACAGTGGGCATCAACTAGCAGAATGGCATATGGTACTGTGACACTGCTGTTTCTTACTAGTGCCGCCAGATTCAATGATTATATCTTGATCTCAGTTCCTCAGGAAAAAAAAAAAGCTACATTTGCCTATGGCCAATTTAATACTCAGTGAGTACTGACCATATGGACTACATTATAGTGCTTGGTTTGAATGGCCCCATCACCCATAATATTTCCTAAAAATTACTTGATAGATACTATGTCTACTTAAAATGTGTATATTTGATTGCAACTCTTTTGTTTAAATTTCAAAGAAATATTTCTTTGAGGTAATGCTAAAGGATACAAAAAAGGAAAATCTTTTTGTTTGATATTTTAACTAGAGAGCATTCTTATTAAAAATTACATGAAATATTCAGCCTTTTGTTCAGCTTTGAATTGCTGCAATTTATGGTACAGTAAAATAATGAGCCATATTTTCTAATTCCAGACCTGCCCACTGTTCATTATGAACATCAAGTTGCACATTTCATGACATATTTAGTGTTTATTTCAATATTTCTCAATCAGTGAGCTTGTAATGGGACAATTATACTGGCAACTAGTATGTAGAACACACACATCGTGATCCCTTGCAGCACTGGCAGAATGAGAAATGTCAATTGAGGTTGTTTTAAGAGGTTTCCTAATCCTGCTGAACTAAGGAAAGAGATTCTTTCTGAACCATTGCCATCTGGAGAACATAAAGATGTGGAACAACCTTTCATCATTAGGTTGGCACGTTACTGGAACAATGTTGGCATTGACAAAATTCTGAGGAAGAGAAATATTATGCACAGGAATAGAAAAACTCAATACTTCCGTTTTTTTTTTATCTATCTGAAGGCGTTTAGAAAAAATAACAATGAAAGATACTGAAAAGTTAACCATTTTTATATCTAAAATATGTAGTTTTGAAATTTGAAATAATTATAATGGTCTGACACAATAAAATATATATGATAAGAGTGTTTTTGCAATACAAAGATTCATATATATATGTGTATTGGGCAAACAGTTTGTAATGCATCCTACTGTCAATGATTTTAGCTCCTTTATTTTGGTCTGCTATTTGTATTTGTTTGACAGCTGTGTTGTGCTCAAAAAATCTGAAATTGTGAATTGCTTGCAAACAGCTCCCCATGTGTATTCATTTTGAGTTTTCTGTATTCATGATTCACTCCTTGAACTGTGTGACCGGTCGCTTAAGTCACATGGCATTTTCTCTGTTCTCTAATTAAATGGAAGCAGGTATTACTATGTTTTTACTCTAGCACTCTAGTATGTTCTCAGTGATATTAACTGTGGGAAAGATGCTACTGGGCTGGGTGAGACAAGGTGAGAGAAGGTGCAAAGAAGGACAGGCTCAGGAAAGACCCAACTCCCACAGCCACCTATAAAAGGCTCCATGTGACTTCCATTTTCATCTGCACTGCCAGGATCGACCTCTCTTCCATGCTTCTGGGTTCTCCTCTCCACCATCACAGTCCAGGTGTAGGTGGATCAACAGTTCTGGAAGCCTTAAAGAAGGAAAAGCAGTATGTTCTACTTCACAGACATAGAATTCTGCAGTGGAGTACTACAGGCTACTCGCCATCCTGCTGCCACTTCCTCTGGGGTAGATACTGCTTCCTCAGCTTGTACAATTACCCACTGCTGACAACAGGATATGGAGCTGGACTCTGCGGTGGGTCTTCAGGTGAGCCCATGGAGCTAAAATGCATCTGTTCTTAGATGCACTTTAGCTTACCTGATGCTCTCATTGGTTGCTGGTGGCAGAGGTCACGTTCCCAGAAACCTCAGTGAAGTGGATCCCCATAGATGAAGAGTTGCCTCAGCACTGTCCCCTGTCTCCCTTTCTTCTCCCTCTTTCTCATCCTTCTTGCACCTCATCCTTCTGCTTTCCTGATCCTTCTCTATCTGTCTTTTCTTGTTCATCCTCTCCTCCACCTTATGCCTACCCTGATCCTCTCTTTCACTCACAAACACCAGAGTGAATTTCTAATCTGTCCAATATGGTACTTCTGTTTCCAGCTGAAACAAATGTAGTTCTGTAAGAAAAGAGCTTTCAGATATGATCCTGAATTCATTTCCTACTAACACCCACGTGAACAAAACTTCATTTGTACAAGTGTTTGTGCAACAAAGTAAATAAACAGTTTTGTTAGTTAAAATAATGCAGGGAGTCAGATGTGGGGTCCTAATTGCTTTGAATCTTCAACCTGCATCTTACTTTTTCATGTTGCAAGAGTTAGTTATCATGGAGTTGAGAGAACTGGATGACAGTTCCGTTTAGTCTTCAGATTAAACAATATACTGCATCAAAGGTAGAGTTGGATTTAGAAGATGAAGGATTAGGACTGTTTTTAACTAATTCCTTTGAGAATGCAAATTCATCTCATCTTGTTTAAATTCCGTTGTCCAATGTTTTTGTGATCCTATAAATATAGTAGATAAGAGTGTTTTTTAAAATTTTGATCATCTAGCGTTGCCTCCAGATTTATTCCCATTTTCCAGTCAATAGCATAAATTTATCTCTGCCATATTGAGCTTAATTAGATATTTGAAAAGTGCTAGCTACATATTATTGTTGTTATGGTAATGGCTAATGATTCTTATTTCTGCTATAGAAGCATGGGGGAATTTATGTCAAGGTATACATGACATACAAAAATATAGATGTTTCTTGCTAGTTCTAGGAGTCTAATCTCTCATTGCTGTACATGCAAACACCTGGTAAAGTGAATGGGGTCAGGCATGCATAACTCCCATTAACCTGAATGTGGGTTACATACAAGTGCCAATGGGAAAAAAATAGATGCTCTGACTACATTCTTACTATGTAAGAACTTCTGAATTACTAGGATCCAGTTTGGCCTTCTGATTTGCAGAACCATCTTCCAGGTAGGGTGGATGGGAGCAGGAACAGTTGTATTTTTGCAATTGTGTTTTGTGGTGCTACATATTTCACAGCAATATTGGTTTAGTAAATCAATTAGTAAGGGACAATCTTCACTCATTGTTATATTTGCTTTCCACAACCAACTCTCTGTATAACTTTTCATGAGTGATGTACCCAAATACTTGGATGCTAATATCTAAACTGTATTCTTAAATTTATTCACCTAAATTTGGGTTATTGATGATTATGCACTATATGTATCTTATGACTTTAAACACAAACTTTGTAATTGTGAATAATCCAAGTACTATACCAGGGATTCTCAAACTGGGGGTCGGGACCCCTTAGGGGGTTGTGAGATTATTACAGGGGGGGTCGCAAGCTGTCAGCCTCCACTCCAAACCCTGCTTTGCCACCAGCATTTATAATGGTGTTAAATATATAAAAAAGTGTTTTTAATTGCAAGGAGGGGGTCATACTCAGAGGCTTGCTGTGTGAAAGGGGCCACCAGTACAAAATGAGAACCACTGTACTATACCCAGATGTACAGGTGCTCTTTTCTTAACCCGTGTACTATATAATTTTTTAACATTCGCTTTAATAATTTTTTTCTCTCTGCTCACTTTCCTGTACATCATCATAATTAACATTTAGTAGCCAACACAGTAAGCAGAGAACAGTGTAAATAAGAGTATCCTATTTTGTAAATTATGATTTTAAAACTTCAAATTTAGATTGTCTGGTTCACTCCCAGATTCTTATTTATTTTCCTTTCAGTTTAATTTGCTGAATGTTACTTTGACAGATAATAATCTGTTAAACACCTTTTGTGGAGGTCTGTTTGGTATATGTATATAGCTCTCATTAATGCTGTTAAGAGTTACTCACAGACACTGAAGAGATCAAAGTCCCCAAAGCAAACCACAAAATAGAAGGTAGATCTTGCTGTGTTATAATACAATATACTTTTAGGGTGCTTAGGTCTTCCTTGGGTACACATATGTGTATAACTTGCACTGCCACTAGTGGGATTAATGTGTACACATAGCACATAATGTTGATGACAGAGGCATTCAGATGCTGTTGTGATGGGAACCAGTACAAACCCTAAGAAACATACATAGATTAAAAAAATAGGTTGATGTTATCACTGAAATATATTATAATGTGTATATTATTTGTACACTGAACTATGCTTTACGTTCTCTAAGCACCTTCTCCATGCTTTACTTTTTGGGAGGGAAGGGGAGAAAGAGAGAGAGAGATGCCTTTTTGATTTAATTCAAGGAAATTTGTGAACTTTAAAAGAATATAGAGAGAATAACAGACTTCAAAGTGAAAAAGAAGATGAAGAAACAACAACAAAAATTCATTATAGTCGTAGGAATAGAGATGAAAATTTTACATAAAGGTAGTGGTGGGGAAGAGAGCAATATTTCTAAATATCAAGGAATTGTTGACTTTACTCTGTATTTCCAAGCTATTTGGTCTAACCATCAATATGTTGCCTCTAGTAAAATAATTAGAAATCCTTTTTTACAGAAAGAAAAATATATACGCCTTAACTGATAAATATTTAATGCATCTTTCTAAAGAATGTGAATCTCAATTGTAGTCAAACATTGTTCTCCCACTACTTCAGTACATGAAAACCCTGGCTACCTGTTGTTTAACAGTCTGTGGATTCCCAAATCAGCTTAACATTAAAATGTTGGTAGAAGAAAAAAAATCCATTCTTCAATAGTGTTTTTTATCCATTGAAATTGTGTAAATTAAACTAATATATTGTTAAAGAATAACACAAATTGTATGTACAGTATAATACATTATTCATTATAAGTTCCTTATAATTGCGCTTTATCAAAGCTGATTATAAAGGTTTAGTGTGTGTGTGTGTGTGTGTGTGTATAGATATATATATGCATATATATAAGACAGTATCTTTCTTCAAACTATATTCCAGAGATGAACATGTGTTTTAAATTTGTAAATTATGCATCTGTTGGATTATTATAAATTCAAAGAATTCTTTCACATTGTGAAATAACTTTACAGGGAGAACAATTAACATTAAAAAAAGAAAAGAAAAATGATGCTTGTCATGTGACTGGCTTTCCTGTTTGGGGTTTTAAGAGTTGAAAGTCTGGCTATTAGGATGTGGATTAGTAGGAGATTCAGTCATCTTCGTGATGTAGGTCAGACACCAGCAACATGTGGCGAGAAAGAAAGGTCACTCTTCCCAGTAGTATGTGGAAAGTGTAACTGTAAGGACTTTAAAATAGAAGACTGAACAAAATGATTAGATTTGATATCCCATGTACTGTGCAACAGATTTGAAACATATGAGTAATGAAGGCATCATGCAGAAGAGCCTTTGATGGCACGGTGTGGGGCCAAGCTAATGCTTTTTTAAGAAGCAGTCCAGTTCCTGAGTAGCCTTTTGTGAGAAGTCATTTATCCTAGTCAGAAAGAGGAACTATAACTGACAATGTCTCGGAACACACACAACAGGAGTATCACTCTGAGATCGTATTCAGAAGACCCTGAATTTAATCTGATGCTAAGAAAGGCTGTTTGCAGGTACTAAGTCCTTTTGGAAAAAGTTTTCCTATTGCCTAACTTATGTCTGGAAGAATTAAATATGAACGATAGGTATATAGTCTTCTTCAAATATGTTATACTAATAGTTTATTAGCTTTAGCTTTGTGAGGATCAATTTGAAGATATCTGAAGCAGTAGCACGCAGTCCTTCTAAAGCTATTTAAATTTTGATCTGATGAATTGTGTTCTTTCTTTCAATGCTTTATGTAAAATCGAATTGTTCCTTATACCACATTAAATACGTGCACTGCAACAATGAACTATGCAAGCCGCAATTGTAAGTGTCCTTATTTACCAGTTGTTGAGAAGTTTTTGTTGTTTGCAGCAGTTTTGTGTGTTCATCAGGTATTTGAGCTAGTTCTCCTGCAGTAAAAGTGTTTAATAGTCTTTCTTAATCTATTTTTACAGTTGTGAAAATGGCATTATCATTTTAGAAATTAATTTCAGTTCTGCAGACTCATTTTCTTTCACTCCATAATTTTTTTTCACTTTTTGCATAACTGTCCTGCACGTGACCACTGAGAAGAACTGTCTATAAATAAAAGCCATTCAGTTTCTCTTGCATCTTTGACTGCCTGTAGCTTTTTTATTTTTTTAAGTGTTGCTTTTCACAGGCAAAATTAGCCAGGCATTAAAGCATTTCTAAAGTTTCAACTTCTTGTACTCGCATGGTTAATGTTTACATTGCACATATTTGTTTCTTGATAGCATTTTTTTTCTTTTGGGGACTAGCAGGTAGAACTATGATAAAAGAAAATGTGAGTTGTATATAGTTAGAAAAAGTAGGCATCTTTTCTTTAATTCCTCCCCTTTACTGTCTGAAGTTGCTCAGTTTCGTAAGTCATCAAAAGCTATGGAAAAATGGAAGAATAATTCTTTGCTATTAAGCTTTTATATTTAGAAAGTGCCTTGTTGGCAAAGAACAGACATTACAAAGGTTTGTAAAGCATGTGGAAGAGTTTCCCAGAGTATAAGTTTGTATATACTGCATTGTACAGTGTATCCAGAAGGCAGAAAAGAACTGCTGAAAATTTGTCAAATTGTAGATCTTGAAGATTTTTTCTTTATACTAAAGTGTCAGCAGCTTAAAAAATATCAACAACCTCTAATATCCCCTCATGTTATAGGCCTTGAGTTTCATGAAAAATTGAAACCATAACCAGGGCCAGAGACTCAGAAGATGGCAAGCGTTTTGCTCATCTTTTTTTTCTGTGGGGATGGTTGCATGACCAAATCAGTGGCTGAATTTCTGAAGGGTCTAAGAGGTCTGAAGTGAGTGATGAAAATGTGTATTAGCTAATTGCACAGCCAGTTGCATTAGTAGTCATGTTATTATTGTGCAAGTAGTTTTAGGAATCTTGAAAGACTTAGTTTTAGTTATACGTCATTGTGACTTTTAGATGCAGCTTTATAGGGTGCTCATCTGCAGATAATAAAAATCCTTTGCTAAGTCTTTTGGTGTTTTGAGGCACTTTGTATGGTATATAATTTCTACGAAGATAGAACAACCAATATGTATATGTTCTAATGTAATTTTCCGTATAGGTTTAGGTGAACCTACAGAAATTACAATGGATAACATTTGTATCTGTGAAGACATTTATTGTGGATGTTTGGACAATGGAAATATTGATTATATGCCCAAATTATGGCATTTGGAATCACATCTTCATTTCATTCTTGAGGAATAAAAGTATTCTATTCTATTCCCTAGAGACATTTTAGCAACTAATCTGGATGAATCAAGTCATTCTGGCTGAGTGTAATTAATTTTGAGGCCAATCTAATATTTCTTAGTAGATTGCTTGCTTGGTGTAGATTTGCCTGATCATAGTGGCCCTTGCATAGATGAAAATTCTTTGAGGATTAGATTTACGTTCTTAAGGCTAAATTCTGCTTTGGATGGATGCATCTACTTTCCCACTGAGTTGACTTCATTGGGAGTCACACATGTGCAGACTGGTGCAGAATGTGGCTCCTTGTTGATATCTCCTCTGATGGGAACAAAAAGATTTGAGCTCTGCACCTAGCTGTTGCCTTTGAAGCATGCCGTACCATGCATTGGTTTTGTTTTATTTTTATTTTTATCTAGTTATGACAGTTTTCTTTATGAATAAAAGTTGTTAATAGAACAAATTCAACCATGTGTAATGAAAGTGTGGTTAGGGATACAGTACATTTCATGCCAAGTGTTCTGAAGTACTCTCCAGTGTTCTGTTGTTGTATAATGTTGCCAGCCATCTTGTCTCATATAAATTTAATAGCGATCATTTGATCATAGATGTATTTAGATTGTAAGTTCTTTGGGGCACTGTGTTTGTACTGTGCCTGGTACAATGGGGTCCTGAGCCCTCTCTGAGGCTCTTAGGTGCTACTATGATACAAAAAATAACGATAATAGAGTCTGTTTCTCAAATGGGAGTTCCTCTTCATCAATACTTTTAGGTCCGGATCCTGTAGCTGGACCCCTGCAGCAGATACCTAGTCATGCAGAGGGCCATTGGCTCCAATAGTGCTTCCTCTCTCAGGCATAAACAGCCCCCCATGGGGATGGATACAGTTGCAAGATTGGAGCCTTCATTTGTAAGCACACAGTTCTGACCTGGCTGCTTTCTACATATCTCAGCTTTGCAGGAAAGCCTTGCAGAAAAATCTCATAAGTGTGTAACCCTTCCTTCGTACCGGTGAATTACATTCTGTGAGACTATTTCAGCTACAACAGTGGGTTGTTTTTTTCTGTGTGAAATTAATGCTTCCTGACAGGATTTGCCATGTAGGCTTGTTTTCTTCAGACTGAACCTTCATGTACTAAGCCTTTGTATGCAGGAATTGCAGGTCTGAAGGAAAATAACTTATCCTTATTTACAACTCAAAGAATCATAAATAATACAGCCTTTTGATCTCCCCCCATATTCTAAAATACCACATGAATTTCCTGTGCTTGAGTTGTTGAGTTTAAATTTCACAGCTTGCAAGTGTTCTCTGAATCAGAAATTAACATTTCAGTCAAAGGCACTCGTTTGTGTGACTGAACCTTCTCTGAATTCTGTAAAATTCCCCAGCACTTATGGAGTTACTAATTTTGAAGTGCAGTTGATGAATTTCATTGTTAAAGGCACAGTTGCCTGAGTATATTCTGGCCTACAAAGATTTTACACTACAACTATAAATGTAGGAGATTGGCTGTTGACTTTACACCTAATTCTAAACAGTTGGTCTTCCAACCCATTGATACAGGGGGAGTTCTGTGCAGGTAATCTCCATTACTGCTAATCAAAGTTACTTGTATAAATACTTTGATTGACTTAAGAATCTGCCTCTAAGTGTGCAAATAGTATATGTAACCAAGTGTTGGAGACATTTCGGGAGGTATGTTAATTGTATGGGAAAACATGCACCAGAAAAGGAAGACCTCACATCTTTCATCCATGTCAGAGGGCTATTCAGTGTAGCAAAACCTTGCTAATTTGCCCCAATGATCTAGAGACCTGTTGCAATTTGAATTATGCAAATTAAAAAATAAGAAAAAGGCATTACAGACTATCTTTTGTTTATATAACTGACAATTTGGGTTCAGTTATTTATGCTAAGTGATAATGCATAATACTAATAAATGTTTTGTAACATATTTGTAAATGTAATGGAGTCTCAATATTAAGACCTCACACAGCACTCTGCAATTAAATCTTTGCTCAGAACTGCACATACACCATTTCTATATGTGTGCAAATTATGGATTATTAGGATTAGCACAATGTGAATTAGCAAGGTTCTAAGGAATTTGGATTTCATGTACGATTATAATCTCATTCAAAGACAGATAGATGTCTGGACTCATACATCTCCAGGAAGGGGAAATAATGGAACTGATGAGAACAAAAAAGAACACTCAATAAATGCGCAAAAAAGTCAGATGCGGGAAAATATTTATCTGAAAGACGGTTTAGGAATTGCTATGGAAGTCTTGGTTATATTGCATCAAGGCAGTTAAGCAGGAAACAGAAATAATACTACTTCACATTTATATAGCAACTTTAATATTTGGTGTTTGATTTTCAGAGTGCATTATAAACATTAATTAATTACATTTCACAGCCCCCACCATGAGACAGGGTAATGATATTACATCTGCTCTAACCATGGGTATATGGAGACCAGAGACTATGGTTTCCTACAGTCAGAAAGTAAGCCAGAGCTGGGACCCAGGAGTTCTGACTCTAAGCCCCTGACCACGAGATTACACTGTTGGAAAACAAATGCAGACACAAATATGTACATGGATAGGCAGTCAATACTGTATGGTATGTTTATGGATATGCATTAGGGGCTTTCCTGAGAGCTTACAGAATGTTTAGAAGTGCATCCAAAATCATTCCCATTAAATAAAGTCCATACTTCAGAATCCTGTCTGTATACTAAAAAAAAAAAAAAAAAGGCATGAGTATGGATTGTAATAATCCGTGGTGCTGTGACTAAGGGAAGGAAACTGTAGGCGGGGAAAATACACATCCATCCTACTCGGGGCTAGTGAGTAGGTTAGGGTCGGAGTAGGTGGTGCTATATAAACAGCTGGCATTTAATTTGCCATCTGGTGTCCGCCCAGTTGATGTCCCTACACAAAAGCTTTACAATATGAAAGAAAAAATCATTTCTGAAGAATCATTTCTATATTCTTACAATAGTCCAGATTCTGATAGCCTCACTCAGTTTCTACTCCATTCTTACTTTACCCAGGAAAACCTCCTTTTGACTTGAATGAGGTTGTTTTTTTCCTGAGTAATAGTTTCAGGTTTCTTTGATGTACTTTTATTTCTTTGGCTTATCTTAATTTTAGTGTTTATGACACTGCAGTTAGAGCTGCTTAAATTTATTTTACCCAAACCACCTTTACTTTATTGATCAAATAAATATTTTCCAACACCTCATTGATCTAATGCATCACTGAGGATTTCCAAAGTGTTAGTGTCTAAATAAAAGCTCTTTTCCAGTCAGCCAGATTTGTTCAATGATGCCTTGCTCCAGTGTTTGTGTTATACAGTCATTTTCAAGCAGGGAATGTCAAACCCTGGGTTGAAGGAAATAAGTGAGAGGAACAAGCTAATGTATTGGCAAAGGCCCCAATCCAGCAAACACTTATGCGCAGATGTTGCTTTACTCCCATTAATAATCTCATTGATCTGCAAGCAGTGGCACCAATACTACAGAAATCAGTAGCAATGATTCTTTAAGGATCGTTTAGTTTTTCCATTAAATCCCACAGTTTTCAAGGATTGCTAATTCAACTGCTTTAAATTACATCTGGCTTCAACTTTGCATGCATATGGTCAACCTACATGTGCCGTTATTTCGAATAATAAATACTTAAAAGGATACTGCTGAAATATTATCTATAATTTTAAAACTCATTATTTTACTTGCTGTTGTTTTATAATAACTCCTGGAAAGCATAAGGCAGAATTCTGCTTCTTTACTAAAAAGCAACAAAGAGTCCTGTGGCACCTTATAGACTAGCAGACGTATTGGAGCATCAGCTTTCATGCGTCTGACGAAGTGGGTATTCACCCACGAAAGCTTATGCTGCAATATAGTGACTCCTTGTTGCTTTTTACAGATCCAGACTAACAGGGCTACCCCTCTGATACTTCTTTACTAAATTATCCTCCATTGTGCATGTTCACTGCTTTGTTATAGGCTGCCCACGTGCACAGGGCAACTGATAGCTTTGGGAAAAAAAAAAACACCTTTAGAATCCAGATTCTTGGCTGGTGTCAATCCACTTGAGGGTATGGATTAATACATGTATTTTTTCAAACTCATATACAGATAGGCCCAAAATGTGGCCCTATATTTTTCTTCCTAAAAATCTTTTGATTGTGTCCATGGTTTTCATTTATAGATCAGTCCCATAGGTAGGGTTTTTTAGTTTCAGACACTTCCTTTCATTCTAACAAAGACAAGCCAGTTTCAAAAGGTTCTGTCTACGCCTAGTATGTCTTTAGCAAATAGTGGTTTAAGCATGGTTCACTGAATAAAAGCAATCAGGACAAATGTCTATTATCTACTTTTTTTTCTTGCCCTATAAAAGAGGTATGTCCACCAATCCTCTTTGTTCTATACAAGGAATAGGTTGGTTGAGTGAGAAACTTTCTGGAAATTATCCTCAGGAAATATTATGTATATAATTCAGGGCATTCAATCATGTTATATATTTCTCTTGTTAATGTATTTGTTAATAATTTTATATAGGGAAGAATTTCTTCTGGAGAGTGAGTTGAGAGGTGAGTTTTTGTTCCTTGATTGGCCCTGTTTGACTGCTCTAGCTACCTCTGAAACAACAGTGGAAGGGAGTTGACTGATCATTAAGTGTCAGGTGATATGCCTTTATTTGGAAGGAAAAACTAACAGCTAAGACAGATTTTATACTCGCGTCTGAAAAGTGTTTGTTTGGATTCTCTAGTAACTACTTGTATTAATATGTTTATTGCCATAATTGACATTAATAACGTGATGTAATTGGACTGCTTTATTCAGCTGCAGTCTTTCTAAAGTTTTGCTAGAAGTTTCTCATGCATTTGATATATGGTGACTTTTAATGGCACCATACAAACTTGGTATAAGGTCTGAATGAGCGTCAGCCTTGATACAATGTCACTATCAAAGTCTTGTACTGATTTCATTTCCATTAGTATTTCACAAACAGTAAAAGGTGACATTAGCAAGGAACAACATTTATTTTCTAGTTTATCATAGTTGGGGGAGAATAATGAAATTACCATCTATTACCAGAACAGTTTGATAATATTAATGCCCATGTCTGGTTGCTACTGTATAAACAAAAGATAAGGGCAGTATGTAAGTGTTCATTGACTTACTTTAAAGAGCATTTGGACCTAGTTTCACCTTTTCTGAGCTATGCCTATCTGATGCACCGTATGGAATATAGTATGGATAACTGGAAAAAGTGTTGTTCTTAATGTGAATATAATGCCAGTTCATTTTTTAATGTTATTTTATTGTAGAAATTAGTATCATTATTTCAAATTCCACACAAGTAGATCTGATTGCAAGTTTATATAAAGTGTTGTAAATATCCAAAAACGCAAATAGAAAGTCTTGTTTCCATGCCATTGAATTATGATAATGAGAAAATTCATTCCTGACATACTCGCACTACTGTCCCCATGAGTCAAAAGTTATGGCTGACATAAATATTTCACCTTTCTTTATCTCTCCATATTATACATGGAAACCCCTTGTAACTTAATTTCTGATGGGAAGGCATACAAATTGCTAAGTTTATGTTATGCAGTTATTCATTCAGTTGTCACTTAGGTACTTAGAGAACATGTCTCATATTGTTTGCTTTTGTAGTTTAAATGGATTATTTAAGAATTAGGAGAAAGGGAATTAAAAGCTTATACTGAGCAATGAAAAAACGTGTTTCCCTAGTAACAAAAACCAAAGCATAAGTGAGGGAACCTGAAACTGGAACTTTACTTTGAAATCTTACCCTGTAGGCAGCTTATACAGCAAAAATGAAATACAGTTCAGCCAAGGAGAGTTTAAATAATAAGGGAAACTGAGATAAGATTTACCAGTCAAATGAGGGTCATGCATGATGCCATGTGATCCTGACAAAATGTACAATTAACCTTTTGTGTTATCAGACCTTTTTCCAATGCCTTCCAGGTTGTAATATTCCTCTATGAAAAGAAATTTAAACAAGCTAGAGCTAAGTGATAATGGGAATAGTAACAGGTGAAGATTGGTGCAGTGAAAAGATGAGTCTTGCTTAACCATTGAACCTGATTGACTGTGAATGTTACAGTCTATTTAGTTCAAGTCATGGTTAACATTTATTTATTTTCCAGTAATGATTGACTTGGAGTAAAATACTGTTTGAACATGCTTAGATATTATGGAACAAAAGTAAAGTTGTTCTGCTCTTGTATTATATTAACAATACATTGTTTTCTAAAACTACTAAAAATCTTCAGATTTAACAGTTAGTATGTATACAGACGTGGGAATATTTTCTACATCCTATTTTGGCTTATCTAGGATATCTGGCTAAGGTGCAGCATTTCATATTTTAATACATAATGTATTGCATTTGGAAAACTTCAAGTAAATATGATGACTTTCTAGAAAAGTTTATTGCAGTATTATAATACAGGCGGCACAGAGGTAACCTCATATTGCTTTTTTCCCTCCTCTTCTTACAGTATTGCCAGAAACTTGTTTGAATAAATATATATGCCAATGAACATTTCTTTTTTGCCCACTCCCAATCCTTTCCCACAGAGCTCAGTCATATACTGTACATTTTCTTCAGCTGATATCAGCAGTATCAGTCTTGCTTTCTGGACAGCTATTTTCACAGACACTAAATAAACTTCCTGACATATAGCTTAGGATGAGTGGCAAAAATGGACTTCAGAAATTACTCCTAGACAATGAATCTATTTATTAATAAGAGATTAATATTGAGAACATGAAAGTGAGCTGGAGTGTTTCCAAGGAGGAACTTGCCAAAATGATATCCAGGGGTTGGATTTCACTATTTCTGGCTCATTAAGTTTTTGTATGCTTATGCAGCTAATGATTGGAAGATGACAGTGGTAAGCTGTAGAACCAAAATCCATATCAATAGTTTCACTTTAGTGCCCCATAACGTATAGTTTGAGATTTAAATAACAAATGTCTTCTTACAGTACAATTTCATTAAAATTAAAGAAATATGTTCTAAATAGTGTTTTAGGAAGTGAGTATGGCCAATAATCAGATGTTCCAAATTATATTTTAATATAAATAACAAAGAGTCTTATTGCAGACTTGCTGTATGAAGGTGGGTTTATTCTACAGTGGGGTGAGTTAAATGTGTGGTTTTAAGGTGAATGAACCCCTTGGCAATAACTGAGTTCCCATTAACATATTTAGGTTTGGCTGGGTCAACCACACATTTAAATAAGGATTTTAAACAAAAGTCAATCTGTCTGTTAGTCTTTCTGTCTGTCTTTCTTTCTTCATATGGACTGGAAAGGACTGTATACTGACCTGCCAACTCAGAATTTGGCATGGGTTGGCTTCACATAAGAACTTCAGTATAATATGCTCCTGCTGACGCTCCAGTTGTTAGCACTCCTGTTGCTTTAAATCCCACTGACTCTAATATGCTGATGATTTGGGGTCCATTGCATATTCTTAGGTAATGGGTCAAGAGGTACTTTTTGCCTCCCCAGATGACAAGATTAGAAAACCGATTTTACTGCTCAAACTAAGTCACCATAATTGCAGAAAGTTACTAAAACCTGCCATTTATTCTGTGGAAACATGTTTACAACAGGATGTTGGAGTTCACTTCTCTCTTGCAATATTGTAAGAGTGACCTAGTGAAACCTGTTATAAATGGGAATAAAAAGAGGAGAAGGAGAATGTTGAAGAGGGAAGAAATGGAAAGAGAACAAAAAAAGAAACAATTCAGAAGAGCTTTATAAAATGTTGCAGTAGGATGAAGTCAGACAAGAATGGACATTGCATGTGGTATTTTACCATTTTGTTGAGCTTTTTAAAATTTGTTTTAACTTTAGTTTAAAATTGCTCTGTCCAAACTCAGTGACCTCATATAGGGACCTCAGATTTAGGAGGACTTCTTAGGAAAACTCTAATAGAAAACTACTATGTTATTGATTATTCACATGTTTATACAATACAGTGGGCTAGATTATGATCTTTAAATCTGTGCATTCGTGGCCTGTTGGGTGGTGTAGAGTATCCATGATGTACTGAGAGCCTGTAGATAGAATTTTTGTTTAGTGAGTAATATTTCTTTTTGGGATTGACTCATAGAAGTGTAGGACTGGAAGGGACCTTGTACATCATCGAGTCTAATGCTCTGCACTCAAGGCAGTACTAAGTAATAACTGACAGGTGTTTGTCTATCCTCTTCTTAAAAACCTCCAATGATGGAGATTCAACAACCTCCCTAGGCAGTTTGTTCCAGTGTTTAACTACCTCATCAGTTAGGAAGTGTTTCCTAATGTCCAACCTAAATCTGCCTTGCTGCAATTTGAGCCCACTGCTTCTTGTCCTATCCCCAGAGGTTAAGGAGAACAGTTTTTCACCCTCCTCTTTGTCACAACCTTTTATGTACTTGAAAACTTTTCTCATATCTCCCCTCCTGACCCCCAGTCTTCTCTTCTTCAGACTAAATAAACCCAATTTTTTCAATCTTTTTTCATAGGTCATGTTGTTTAGATCTTTTAATCATTTTTGTGGCTCCCCTCTGGACTTTTTCCAATTTGTCCACATCTTTCCTGAAATATGGTACACAGAACTGGACACAATACTGCAGTTGAGGCCTTATCAGTGCAGAGTTAAGTGGAAAAATTACTTTTCATGTCTTGGGACTGGTCCACACTACACAATTAGGTCAACATAAGGCAGCTTATGTTGACCTAATTATGTCAGTGTCTACACTACAGCCTTTCTCCGGCCAGTGTAAGGGCCCTACTACACTGACGTAATAACTCCACCTCCATGAGAGGTGTAAGGCTTATGTCAGTGTAGTTGTATAGATACTGCCTTACTTACATCACCTCTTGGCTGTCTTGTCAATTTCACAGCAGGAACCGAGAAATTAACAAGAAAGCCGGGCAGCTAGAGCTCAGCTGCACCTTGCTTCCCTGGACAGCTGGGTGCCGGAATGAGAATGGACCCTGCTCCAGGCTTGGAGCTGGGGCGAGAAACCTGGGTGGTTGCACCCTATGGTTCTGAGCTGTGAAATTGACAAGGCTGCCCAGCTCCTGGTGGGGAGGGCCGAGAAGCCCCTTGCAGCTTCTTTTCCTCTCTCCCAGTGCAGAACAGGGAGGCAAGAAGCCCCAGGCGGCTTCCACCCCCTGTTCACGGTGGGGAACAGGGAGGTGAGAAGCCCTGGGTGACCTCCCCCCAGCTTACGGTGGGGTTTGGGAGGTGAGATGCCCCGGGCAGCTTCCCCTCTGCTCCCAGCAGGGAATGGAGAGGTGAGAAGTCCTGGACAGCTTCCCCACCCAGCTCCTGACGGGGAATGTGGAGCAGGGTCGGGGGCAGCCCTCCAGGAGCCTGTGGGGCGGTCAGTGTCCCGGTAGGGAGCTGCCAGCGGAGTTGAGAGACCAGGCTGTCATCTTCCCACACTGCCCCTCATAGGTCGGTGGAAGCGCTCCTGCTGAGGATGTGCACCACTGACCCAAGAAGGGTAGTGTGGACATGAAGCACCTCAATAATTACTGCAGTGGCTGTAAGTCAACCTAATATAGGTCAGTTTACGTTTCTAGTGTAGATATACCCTTGCTTACACCGCTCCTGCTGATATATCCCAGTATGATGATCACTTTTTTTGCAAGCGTTACACTATTGACTTGTATTTAGCTTGTGATCCACTATGACCCCCAGATCCCTTTCTGCAGTGCTCCTTTCTAGGCAGTCATTTACCATTTTGTATGTGTGCAACTGATTGTTCCTTCCTAAGTGGAGTACTTTGCATTTGTCCTTATTGAATTTCATCCTATTTACGTCATACCATTTCTCCAGTTTGTGCAGATCATTTTGAATTTTAACCCTATCCTCCAAAGCACTTGCAACCCCTCCCAGCTTGGTATCATCAGGAAACTTTATAAGTGTACTCTCTATTCCGTTATTTAAATCATTGTTGAAGATATTGAACAGAATTGGCCTAGGATCAATCCCTGTGGGACCCCACTTAATATGCCTTCAGCTTGACTGTGAACCACAGATAACTACTCTATGGGAACGGTTTTCCAACCAATTATACACCCACCTTATAGTAGCTCCATCTAGGCTATATTTCCCTAGTTTGTTTATGAGACGATCATTTAAAACAGTATTGAAAGCCTTGCTAAAGTCAAGATATACCATATCTACCGCTTCCCCCCTATCCACAAGGCATGTTACCCTGTTAAAGAAAGCTATTAGGTTGGTTTGACATGATTTGTTCTGGTTTTGGTTTTGACAAATCCATGTTCACTATTACTTATCACCTTATTATCTTCTAAGTGTTTGCAAATTGATTGCTTGATTATTTGCTCCATTATCTTTCTGGGTAATGAAGTTAAGATGACTGATCTGTAACTTCCCAGTTTATCCTTATTCCCCTCTTTGTAGATTGACACTATATTTGTCCTGTTCCTGTCCTCTGGAGTCTCTCCCATCTTCCATGATTTTTCAATGATAATCGCAAATGGCTCAGATATCTCCTCGGTCATCTCTTTGAGTACTCTAGGATGTATTTTCTCAGGCCCTGCTGACTTGAAGACATCAAACTTGTCTAAGTAATTTTTAACTGGTTCTTTTCCTATTTTAGCCTCATATCCCACCTCATTTTCACTGGTGTTCACTATGTAAAACATCCAATCACTACTAACCTTTTTGGTGAAAACTGAAACAAAAAGGGCACTTAGCACTTCCACCTTTCCACATTTTCTGTTATTGTCTCCCCCTCCCTCCCATTGAATAATGGGCCTACCCTGTCCTTGGTCTTCCTCTTGCTTCTAATGTGTTTGTAGAATGTTTTCTTGTTACCCTTCATGTCTCTAGCTGGTTTAATCTCATTTTGTAATTTGACCTAGTTTCCACTTTTTGTAGGACCTTTTTGATTTTCAGTTCATTGAAGATCTCCTGGTAAAGCCAGGGTGGTCTTTTGCCATAATTCCTATCTTTCCTATGCAGTGGCCTTAATAATGTCTCTTTGAAAAACTTGCAACTGTCTTGAACTATTTTTCCTCTTAGACTTGATTCCCATGGTATCTTATCTACCAACTCCCTGAGTTTGCTAAAGTCTGCCTTCTTGAAATCCATTATCTTTATTCTACTTTTTTCCCTCGTATTGTTCCTTAGAATCATGAAGTCTGTCATTTCATGATCACTTTCACCTAACCTGCTGTTCACTTTCAAATTCTTAACCAATTCATCCATATTTGCCAAAATCAAATCTACAAAGCCTCTCCCCTGAAATAAAAAAAAATGTTTCCAATGCATTCCAAGAATTTATTGGGTAATCTGTGTTCTGCTGTATGATTTTCCCAACAGATGTCTGAGTGCTTGAAATCCCCCATCACCACCAAGTTCTGTGCTTTGGATGATTTTGTTAGTTGTTTAAAAAAAACCTCATCCACCTCTTCTTCCTGGTTAGGTGATCTATAATAGACCCCTACCATGATGTCACCCTTGTTTTTACTTCTTTTATCTTTCCCTAGATACTTCCGACAAGTCTGTCTCCTATTTACATCTCAACCTCAGTGCAAGTGTATACATCTTTGATATAAAAGGCAAGACCTCTTCCCTTTTAGTCTGTCCTTCCTGAGCAAGCTGTACCCTTCTATACCAATACTCCAGTCGTGTGTATTAGTGGTGGTCATTCACTAGTATTTCTAGATCTTCCGGTTTATTACCCATACTTCTTGCATTACTTTACAGACCACTAAGATACTGATTCGCTTTCCCCTCTGTGTTCCCTCTTGTCTCCCCTTTGTCTCCTGCTATAATTGCCCATTCTCCCTCTGGATTCCAACCCTTCACCCAGGTCTCCATGTTTTTGACTTATCTGTGGACTTTCGTCTCCTGTCTCCCTTGAGCCTAGTTTGAATCTTGCCTCGCTAGGTTAGCCAGTCTGTATCCAAAGATCCTCTTCCCCTTGCTTGATAAGTGGACTCAATCTTTGCTTAGCAGTCCTTCTTCCCAGAACAGCATCCTGTAGTCAAGGAAGCCAAAGCCCTTCTGGAGACACCATCCATACAGCCTTCCAGGATGCATCTATCTCTGCCTGGACCCCTACCCTTGATGGGAAGGATTGAAGAGAACATATCCTGTGCGCCCAGCTCCTTCACCCTTACTCCCAGAACCCATTACTCACTTCTGATCTGTTCAGCATCATAGCTTGCAGTATCATTAGTGCCCACATGGATGAGAAGCATTGGGTAGTAGTCAGAGGGCTGGATGACAATTCCCTCTGTAATGTCTCGGATACGGTCCCCTCGGCAGGCAGCATGCCTCCTGGGATGCCATGTCAGGCTGACAGATGGGTGCTTCCGTCCCCTTCAGAAGGGAGTCATCAACCACCACTACCCTACGTTTCCTCTTGGGAGTGGTGGCTGCGATCCTCCCAGCCTTTGAGGCTCAGCGCTTCTCCTCCTCCACCTTTGGGGGAGATTCCTCATCCCTTGTTGCCAAGGCAGCACAATAGTTCTTCATCACTATCACCAGTGGGTTAGGACCAGAGGTGGAGCACTGCCTACCACCCTGTGACAGAGCTATATCCTCCTCTCCTGGTGGTGTGACAGCTGTCCTCTCTAGCTAGATAGCTTCCTCAGCCTTGGGGTTACCATATGAATACTCTAAATGAATTCCTCGTGTGCATGGATGCTCCTCAGCCTAGCCATCTCCTCCTTGTAGCTCTCCTACCAGCTTCCTGAGAGATTCCGTCAGCAAATCCCTGGACAGTCTACCCAGTGTGGCTTTCTGTGAAAGGGAAATGCAGGCCAGAGACTCTGAAAATCCACACCAGGATGCATCCATGGTCAGGCTCTCTGTCTGGACACAGGCGCGGGTGGCGAAGACGGGAGCAGCACTGGCAGTGGCAATACAGCCTTTCCTAACCATATTGATTATATTACATTTCCTTCCCATAAACTCCATCTCAAACTCCGTTGTTTGCTGTCCCCTGTTTGCTAGCTCGCCTTGGTTGTTTAGCCTCTGGCTTTTAAACCTTTCTCTCCTAAATCAGCTCTACCCCCTTGTTAATGAAACAGGGGATGGTGATCTCAAGGCTGATTGAGGATGATCAAAGATGATCAAGGGAACAAAGGCTGAAACAGTCCCCAAATGCACAATCCCAACTGATTCTGTAACTTCAAGTAACCTGAAAGAAAGAGGAAAAAAGACCAAACATCCAAACAAGCTCACTCATCCTATGATTAAAACTCGCACCTTGTTCAACATGGTCAGTACATATTACAGAAGAAACCTTTCTGAAAATTTAGTGGATACTACCCTCTGTGCACTCCTTTTTTGGGGTAGATAGATCCCAGAAGCAGTGTGTGGGATCCTTAATGAAATTGTGCTTAGTCTTTGCACGTGGACTCTAAAGAGTGGGGATGTTCTTATATGAAGGCCAGGCACAACTGATTCTTACACAAAGAAACTATTGAACTGCATTTGCTGGTATATTTGCTTTGGGTTCAGTTAGGTAGGAGTATCACCATTGCCTGATGTGCAATGTGCTAAGATAGATTTATTGTCATTAAAATTAATTTAACAGCATCTTCTTTATTGCATTGCTGTACTTTTGATAGTGGTCCAAAGTACTTATGATCTGTGTTGTTTCAGTAAACCAATGAGTGATCATTCTTTATATTGAGAGGACTGCTTGTTGTAAACTGAAAGTTTGTTCTAATAGAATAAAGAAAGGGCAGCTGTGTTTATGTACCAACAGTCTGAAGTTTTCAGTTATTTGAATCACATCTTCCGTGTACAACTATAAAATGATTTTATCCACCATTACTTACTTGCTTGAATTGATTAATCAGAACCGTTAGAGTGGATGAATGGATATTGTAATGGATGATTGTAAATGTTGACTCATAGGTCCCACTTGAAAACAAACTGGCTGATCCAGCTTAATGAGGTTTTTCTGGAGTGTGTACAAATTTTAAATAATTAAAATTAAATTCAATCAGAGTCTGCTGTAATTATAACTGAAATTACATGGTTATCGTCCTTGTGGGGGTGGGGGCAGGAGGAGGGAGGACGTTCAGTTATTTTAAATATTGGTGGGGTTTTTAATCTCAGACTGTACGTCTCTATGAATGGTCTCTTTGCAAGAGTTCATGACATGAGAGGTACCATCCAGAGTATTGACATTCACTTCTATTACAGTGTTCGCCAATACCTGGTTAACTCCAGCTTAGCTTTACCCTCTCCTTGTACAGATGTTCACAGTAAGGGCCCTAAAGATTGGCTGGTTGGGAGAGAGAAGTAGGATATTTTGGGGAATGTTGGATTTCACACAATGTGATAGGACTGGGATGGATCTATATCTGTGGAATTTTATTGCTTCCTGTTTCCTTGTTTAATAACACAATGCACTGTGCTAAATTTATATAGATGTGTTCATGCAAGTTATCAGTATTTTATATGCAGTCACAAAGAGCTTTGACGATCCAGCATCATTTAAGCTTAAAGCCAGTGGGAAAAGAGAGTTTTTATTTTATTAAATTCAGCAAATCTGTATTTCTGATGGATGTGGAAGTTGTGTGAGTGACAATTCTTATCATCTTATTTATTTATTTATGTATAGTCATTTTGGTGGTGCTCATCACCATACAACTTGAATGCATCTATCCATAATGGAACTTATGGGGGTGAAAAAGTCAGCAATATCAGGAAAATGGTGCTAAGAATGCCCTAAAATGTAGTAAATTATTGTTAAAATCAATTGGTCTGAGCATGCTGCTATTGGATAGCCAATGGAATTTTGCTTGAAGGATTGGGTCTGTCATGATGCACTACTCAACACACTAGTAATCAAAATAAATCTCTAGGATAGTGCAGAATAGGCTGACTGGACATAGCTGGGAGAATTTTGTGTTAAGTGAATCTTACAAAGAGACTTTTATTGGGTGTGCTTAAATAGAATGAATTTCTATTATCTAGCCTAAAAGTTACAACAGCACACATTTAAGTCCTCAAATTTATTCTTTAAAGACACACTTCAGAAATGTTCCTTAGATAAGACAAAGAACAGTTACATGTTCCTAATTCCAGGATGATGTACATTTTCTTAACTAAAGAAATAGTAGCAAACAAAATATTTAAAGGAAATTGCCCATCAAAATATATACAATGTTTCCATTTCTGGTGGAACATAAAACATTTCTTCTTTGTCACTTATTCCTTCAGCTAAACATTCTGTTCATTTTCAAATTCAAGGCATTAAGGATATGAGTAAAATAAATCTGAGTATCCTGCCCATAACAACAGCAACAAAAAACATAGCAGTCAAATATTGGGATTAAGTTTTCAGCTAAACTGAAAACGATAGTACTAAGAAGAGAGCTCCAGAGCAAACGCCATAAAACACAAGTGTATTGATATAAATAATTTTCAGTCAAAATGGCAGTGAAACTCTAAGTAAAATATGGATGGATAAAATGGCTGCTATTTAATGTGTCAGCATCTGCCAACAGTCACCAAACCGCAGTATTTGAACCACAACCGTTTTTCTCCATATTCAAAATAGAGAAGGTATCCGACATATAACTGAGATTGTGTTTTGATAACTATTGGTGAGTGCTGCCTTTACAGTGACAACCCCTGTATTATTTATTTCTTTGTCAGATGATCCTGTCACTAACACTAACAAATATAGTGATGGTCCCTTTTTAGAAAGTTTGGATCCACATTTGAACACCTCCAAAGATTAGATGTATAAAAGACAAGGTTACTTGCCCTATCTAATTTGGGACAAGAGAATAAGTAATCTCTCTACCATTATAGTATGTTCTGGAGTACAAAGAGATGCACATTTAAAAAAACATTAAAATATATTAATGCTCAGCTCTTTCTATTTATGTTGAAATATTGATTATCAATAATAAGAAACATGTTTAATTTTCAGAATATCACAGCTCTATCATTTTAATATTTAACTACAGTACACAGCAAACAGCATTATTTGATGGTTAAGGAAAATAATGCCTTTCCGTGGCGTTATGCACACCTGCTCTTAGTTAAAATTGTGGTCTTCATCAGATTAATTTTTCAAAGAGATCATATGAAAAAGTGCCTGTTTACAGTAAATGATAAAAACAAAAAACAACTCTCCCTACCCCTTTGTGCCAAACAATGGCTTTGTGACTATTTTGAGTACTGGAGTGTTACTCTAGTGCTCCAGTAATAGAAGAGAGAAGCATTAGGCCTCTATAAGACATAATGCCTCCAGGGGCCCTTGAGGAAGTCCAGATAGGAGCAAATTGCTAGGCTTTTAACAATATGTAGCTTGGATTCTCCAGCTGATGCTTGCTAGTTAGTGGCAATTTGCAATACTTCCCAAGTTGTGAGTTTATTTTTATATAAGTAAAACACTGCTGACCGTGTTTTTGTTGTTCACATATCTATAGCTATCATTACATTGCATACACAGCATAAAAAGAGTTCATTGTAAATTTATGCAAAGTGTAGTCCCAAATATGTACGTTTTGTACAATACGCCTTTTCCTTACTGTGTGGTGTACATTTGATTTGTTTAAATGAAGTATTAGTGTTGTAATTCAATTCCATTGCTGTAGTTTATAGAGTATGTGATTCAAATGAAGATCTCAAGAAAATGTGGATATCCAAAAGTTAACAATAAAATTAAGAAAAATAAAAATATCTATAAGATTTCTCCCATACTGTATTAAAAATAATGAATAGCTGGCATACTGTATTCTTCTGCAAGGCTTCAGTTCAAACTGATTAACCTCAGATGATTGAAAAGATTTTCAAATCAGTTTCAGCAAAATTAGTGTTTTATTAGCATTTCATACTGGATTTTCATTGTTGTCATGGCTAATTATGAAACTTCTATATTTTGCCATGTATGTGTAATGTACTAACTATATCAGTGTACCTGATTTTAAGTTAAATTTTAATGCAACTGATTTTAATTTGGATCAGCTTGATTTCTGCATTTCAAATGTTTGATGTGTGTGTATATATACGTTAACTGCAAGGGTAACTTGCCATTTAACCTGTCTTTAATCTGTCTTTCCATTAACTTCATTGGCTTTTGGATTAGGCCCCTAGTAATTAATTTATGTTCAAAAGCTTGAAAGTTGATTTCCCTTATAAAGTTTTTGAGATGAGGTAACAAAAACTGAACTCGGTATTCAACTTGAGGTCCTACCATTGATTTCTGTAATGGAATTATAATATTTTCTGTATTTTTCTCTAGTCCTTTCTTAATATAGCCTAATACCTCGTTTGCATCTTTTATCACCACAGACTTTTGATCAGATGTTTTCAATGAGCTGTTTACAAGGACACCTTTTTTTTGAGAGGCTATGGTTGATAATTATAAATGAATATGTAGATTTGATTTATATGTATGAGCAGTTCAAATTGTTCTGTTCTTTTGTGCATTGCAGCACAATATATTGACTTTTATGTGGCAGTGGGTGACCTGTTAGCTTTGTTTGTGAGTTCCTTCTGAAAGTCCTCAAAATCCTCTTTAGACTTGATTAATTGTAACAATGGTGTATCGTTTCCAAAGAGGGGGTGTGTGCCTTTTAAGGTAGGGAGTGCTGTGGAATCAAGTTGGAACTCAGGTGAGACTTTTATTCAAGCTGGTTAGTATCAAAGCAAGTGATCCCAGGTCAGCTACTGGTACTGTTTGTTTATGAAGCAGTATAGCAATCTAAAGTTGGGGCCAATGACAAAGTTAAGGAACTGCTTTAAACACCATTGCAGTGAAACAGATTTATAACATGCTTTCACCAGCCATTGAAGGCATGGCCAAATTATATTAGAACTGTGTTTTAAAGCCATGAATGAATATTTCATAATAAATGAGAAAATGATGTTTACATTTGATTCCCATGAAAATGAATTATAATGTAGCTGACTGTCTTCTCCCATCAAACAAGTATGTTTTCAATTTGAAACTATGGTACTGCAACCCTGAGCAGCACCAACTTGACACTCCATGGCTTTTCTGCAGCATAGACAGGGTGTAGGCAGACCACTGTATGATGACAGGCCATTGGCAGCACAACATAAAAATGGTGTTCTCATTCTCATGGCAAAACTAAGCCCTGGTCTACACTACACAGGTCGATGTAAGGCAGCTAATGTCAGTGTATACTGCAGCCTTGTCCCGCCAATGTAAAGGCAAGGGGTTTATGTTGGTGTAGTGAGGATCAGGCAGTGTCTGTGTAACGGGGTCAAGTATCATGCAAACGGATGGACATCATACCAAATGGACTGAAGGTGAAAAATCCATTGCTATCTACACACTGCACAGACCACAGTGAGAGATTATGCCATACATTGTCAAAGAAACTGAGGAACCACCTGATCAGCATCCTATACAGCAAACAGAAAAACATCAAGAAAGAGCTCTCCAACCTGGAGACTTCCATAAATAACCAACCCTCCACACAAATGGACTTTACTAAAATAAGACAGGAGATCTACATTACACACTTCACCTCTCTACAAAGGAAAAAGGACCGTAAGCTGTCTAAAATCCTACCTGCCACATGGGGCCACAACAGGGGTACCCCTAACTCACCCAGCAATATCGTCAATTTATCCAGCTACACACTCAACCCAGCAGAAGAGTCTGTCCTATCTCGGGGACTCTCCTTTTGCCCCAGCACCCCCACGAACATGATACAGTTCTGTGGTGATCTGGAAGCCTACTTTCGCCGCCTCCGACTCAAAGAATACTTTCATGATAACACTGAACAGCGCACTGATACACAGATACCCTCCCACCAACAACACAGGAAGAAGAACTCCACATGGACTCCTCCTGAGGGTCGAAATGACAGTCTGGACCTATACATAGAATGCTTCCGCCGACGTGCACAGGCAGAAATTGTGGAAAAACAACATCTCTTGCCTCATAACCTAAGTTGTGCAGAACGCAATGCCATCCACAACCTCAGAAACCACCCTGACATTATCATCAAAGAGGCTGATAAACGAGGTGCTGTTGTCATCATGAACAGGTCTGACTACCAGAAGGAGGCTGCCAGACAACTCTCCAATACCAAATTCTACAGGCCACTTTCCTCAGATCCCACTGAGGAATACACTAAGAAACTGCACCATCTACTCAGGACACTCCCTACACTAACACAGGAACAAATCAACATTCCCTTAGAGCCCCGACCGGGGTTATTCTATCTACTACCTAAGATCCACAAACCTGGAAATCCTGGACGCCCCATCATCTCGGGCATTGGCACTCTCAGTGAAGGACTGTCTGGATATGTGGACTCCCTACTCAGACCCTACGCCACCAGCACTCCCAGCTATCTCCGTGACACCACAGATTTCCTGAGAAAACTTCTGTTAGTCTCAAAGGTGCCACAGGACCCTCTGTTGCTTGTGTAACGGGGTGTTACTGACATCTGCTGTTGGCTGTCTTGTCAATTTCAGGGCTCCATGCTGAAGCCATGAAATTGACACGAAAACTGGGCAGCTACAGCCATCTGGCCGGGCTCCCCACTCCCAGCTGGGCTGTGCCTGCCCAGCTCCCCACTGCCTGCTCAGGAAGCTGAGTAGCCCAGGTGGCTGCCCCCCTCCTGGCGGGGAACAGGGAGGCGAAAAGCCCAGATGGCTAGCAGCTCAGCTCTTGGCGTGGAGCTGAGAGCCTGGGCTCTCAGGCCCCCACTTGGGTTGCCAACATTCTAATCGCAGAAAACCGAACGCCCTTGCCCTACCCCCTGCCTCACCCCTGCCCCCCCCCCAATTCACTCCATTCTCCCTCCCTCTGTCGCTTGCTCCGGGTTGGGGCCAAGGGGTTCAGAGTTCAGGAGGGGGCTCAGGGCTGGGGTAGGGGGTTGGGGTGCGGGAGCCTACCTTAGCCCCACTGCACTGCCGACTGGACTTTTAACGGCCTGGTCAGCGGTGCTTACCGGAGCTGCCAGAGTCCCTTTTCAACTGGGCTTTCTGGTCAAAAATTAGACACCTGGCAACCCTAACCCACACACTATTCCTCTTGAGTCAGTGAAAGCGTTCCTGGTGAGTACACGCACCACTGACAGAAGGAGGGTAGTGTGGACATGTAATTACTGCGGTGACTATAAGTTGATTTAACATAGGTTGACTTAAGTCTGTAGTGTAGACATGCTTCGTATGCAGGCACAGACTAGGATCCTTTGGACAGGCATGTTTTATTTCCAGAGACTTTGGCCTGCCTACAAGAAAAGGCAGCCCCTATCACTCGCAAAGAGAGAAGCTGAATGCAGGTTAAGTTGAACAAGTGGAACTTCATTAAACCTTGTGTACTGCTTTGGCTGAGTTTTTTCTAGTCTAATTTCCCTGTTTCCAGGGTATTCGCTCAATAACAGTCCCTCCAGGGAATATGGGCCCTCTGACTTCACTTCCACTGATCATGATGCACTCTGCAGCCTGGTCCATTTCTAGAAGAGTATGATGCATGTAAGTGTCTGTGACCTAGAAACTGCATATCTCTCTTTCCTGCAATCCTTTTAACACACAAAGGGGATGATATGCACTACAATTGGGAAGTAACTTCATAGAACTCCTTTGTTAGCTCTTTTTTTCCTCTACAGATTTGGTATGTTGTTCCATTTATTTAACTCATCTTGAATACACTGTGTGTACAAACTCCAGATCGGAAAACCTTAGAAATAAACAGGAAGAAAATCCAGTATATTTTCTAATTAATTCTGAAGAGTCAGAAGAAATATAGAAAAATTTCATTCAACCAGTATTTTCATTCTTGTTTGGCATTCAGTAGATGTACTGTATATTCCCAAAGTGTTAGAATAGCCCAGGGGACAGTTGGCAAGAGTGACAATGAAGATGAAGACAATTCTTGCTGCTACCCACTGTGAAGGGATCTAAATAATTATAAATTCACTATATTTCTTTAAATCACTTTACAAAGCAGCTATGCTTAGCACTTTTTGGAGGAGACATTCCTGCTTCACTTGCAGAAGATGCTAATCATTCCTACAAAAGTTAGAATGTTAACGATTCAGATATACTTTTTTTTAATACTCCTCTGCATTGTGTTTTTTTAATGAGAGGATATACTGAGTCTCTGTCAATGAGCCATCCTTATGTCATATAACTCTTTCCAAGTGGATTAGTGTTTTAAGAATAAGGAAATGTACAAATGATTTAGTAAGAATTTATGGAATGAAAAGTATATCTGATTTTCTGATTTGTGTTCAAAGTTTTCTTCTTATGAATTTTTAATGTCCCTTGAATTGTCCCTTTGTTCTTATTCTTAAAATAACTCCATAGTGAACAATAATGGTAACCACCTTCTCTTTTGTTTTGTGCAGTAGCATGTCCTCTAAAATAGACCCTGCACTAAATCTCTTCTCTCTCTCTCTTTTTTCCCCTCATAAATCACTAAAAAAACCCAAAGTTCTTGTGCTATCAGTAATCTCATGACTCTGGAAATTACAATGTCTTGATCTTTTAGTATCTCATCCAGATGGGGGTCATCCAATAAAACTTTCCATACAATTACTGGCTCAATACTTCTGCAGTTTTCTATATGTTACACAGACAGGCCTTTAGCCAGTTTTTATTCTTGTTTTGAATGTGATCCCAGCTGTGAATAATATAAGAGTGTTGATGAGTGCTTGTTGGTTTAATTTTCAGTGGGTTTAAGAATTCTATCCATTAATATTTTTTTCTGTGTGCCACTAGTTAAAAATTTTAGTCAGGTTTATAAGGCCCATTTATGAACAAAGCCATTTCACAGAATATAGTTCTCAAATTTTGGGCCTCCACTTTTTTTCTAATGCTTTATTTACAATAATACAATTACCCTGTGCTAGTTTGTGCTAATGACTGGGGAGACCCGTAGCCTGGTACCGCACATTGTGAATTTATAAGTGAGAAAATAGAATGAGAATGCATCACAAAATAATTTTTTTCATTTAAATTATTTATGAGAATGGATTAATTAGTGTATTATGAAGAAATCTAAAATATATTGTAAAAATAATGAATTTTTGAGAATATTAGACCTCACTGCTGAAATCTTAGCTGAGAAGAAAGACCACTATTTTTGTGTGCATATTACTTGGCATGGGAAATTAGTGAATCACATTGTAGTGAAGTTATACATTTGTTGCAGTTTAATGTGGTTATACATTTTATATAATAATTTTCAGTCTAGGGGACACCAAATCAATTTACAGACATCAACTGGTCATTCTATTCATACACAGGGATCATTCCATTCACCAAACAAATGCAGCAACGCCTAAGTAAAATACAGAAGCTGTTTAACAGCTCTTAGCAAGATTCAGCAAGTTAAATTGGGCAGTGAAAAATATCATCACAAACTGAAACAACAAATAGAAAATAATTACCCAGTAACGGATTATATGGAAGCCTTTATAATTGTAATAACATGTAGTGAAAACCTTCTTTTATGTCTTACCAAAAATGGTGCCTCCTAATGTCATGCTGGGTATTGGTTCAGAATAAGCGTAAGGGGAGGGTTTTGGAAGGAACTGACTAAGAAAGAAGGGAATTGACATTGTGAATCTCCAGCACCAATCTCTGCAGTAGGTAAGTGTCCCTACATCTGCCATTCATGTGGTGCACGACCCATTTCCTTCTCTGGGTTGTGCTGGGGTAACACACTTAAGCATCTCCCTTTAATCAGGGCGAAAGTTAAAAGGACAATCTAGCCATAGTGTATGTGTTTAGTGGAGCCCAGGATCTGGCTCCAGAGATTTAATTACCTTCCCCTAGTTACTGGCAGCTAGGCTGTGAACTCCTTACTCTCATTGGTAAGCAGACACTGGCTGGTAAGAAGTCAATCTGGCCCTATATGATTTAAATGATTTTTTTTTTAAATTTCACCTGATTTTTACCACTACAAAGGTAAACTATGAAACAATATTATTACATACAAAGAAAAAAAGGGTATTTATCATTAGGTGATATAGAAACTGAAAAACTCCCAGATAGATATGCATTAAAGAAAACTAGACTAAAACAAGATTTAGCTGTTTTTCAGACCCCATAATCATTTTTTATGGGAAGTGTAGTCAAATAATGTTATCACTTTAAGAAGATATATGCTTGATCTGTCTTGTATTATGATGCATGGATCCACGAACAATACTAAACATCTGTACGGAATTATATCAGAAACAGGGAAAGTGATCATAAAGTTATCTTTATAAATTATGAGGATTCGTATTCATAAAAAGTTGATCATGAAGAGAGAAAAATAGGCAGCTTGAGACAAAAAAGAATCCTTAATGTGTTCAAGTCAGAAACAGACACACACACTCGATTACATATTGCAGAACCAGTTAGATGTAGTAAATCATGTTAATTACTCTTGCACATTTATTTTCAGTGCCCAGAAAACTATAACTATTTAAAATAAAGATGAATACAAGTTTATTACATACCAGTTACTGCATATAAAATTTTTTTTTACTTGTAAAGGATGTTTCTGTAGTAATTTTTTTTTATTTGAAGAGAGAGGTGTACATTTTATACATTGGAAATTATATCCAATACTACACTTTTACATAATTTTCAAGCAAAAATTGTCAATGTGATTCCAATTCTATTATGTTACACTGAAGAATACATGTTGAATACTGAATATAGACACATAAATAATTCACTTTCATACCATTCCTCCAAAAATATTGTAAATAATATCAAGTCATTCTACAAGGATTAGTTAAAAGTAAATAATACCTTGTAATTTGTTGCCTTTCTCAAATTGCATTAGTAGAAATCCTGCTTCCTTTGTGTAGCCATTCTGTACACTATTGATTCAAAGGTAAATATTTTTATAGTTTAAAAAATTTCTTTAAAATCGATTTTCCCCCTTAAAACTATGAAAATCTATAAATTATGGAGTGAACTGTGAGAATACGCATGCTTCCTATTTCAGTCATTTTTCACATTTTGCTTGTGTAATCTGTGTTATGGGCTATACTCTGTGACCAATCCGCAGAGGATGTCTCAAAGTGCCTGTGACAATTCTTAGCTTGAGAGTCTGGCTCATTAGCACAAACTCTAAAGACTCATTCTTTAGTGCTAGAGGTCATTGATGTTGGCCAAGGTGGTGGCCTTTGCACTTGCAGGTGTCTCACATTGGCATGGAACAGTACGATTCATAATGGCAGAAAAGGAGGAGCAGTAGGCAAATCTACTTGTGTAATGCAGGCACACCTTGCTACTGCAGCTGCTTGTGGCTGTATCCAGTTTCTGGAAGCTCATGAGAGACTATAGAGAGTTTTGGATTTCTTCTGAGACGTTCTCTCTAGTTGACAGGTCACCACTGGTAAACATGGAGGGTTTGCTGTTGCTGTACATCAGTAGTTCTCAAACTATTGTACGGGTGACCCCTTTCACATAGCAAGCTTCTTAGTGCGACCCCTCTTATAAACTAAAAACACTTGTTTATATATTTATCACCATTATAAATGCTGGAGGCAAAGCAAGGTTTGGGGTGGAGGCTGACAGCTCGCGACCCCCCAATTAATAACCTCGCGACCCCCTGAGAGGTCCTGAACCCAGTTTGAGAACCCCTGCTGTACTTACTGAAAGTACATTTTAATTAGGGATAAAATGTTACACGAAGTACATCCTGTTTACAGAAGCATGTCACAGCTTCTCACACTTTTCAGCAGGGTTGACATATTCAGGAGCAGCTTCCACATCCCAGTTGCTCTGTCAGATTCCCAGGCAGGTGCAGATTCTTGTCTCCCTGACTCTGGGGTGCAATATAGTGAAGAACATAAAAGCTATGTAACCCCCTAGGAAATTAGTACTGTAATGTGAAACCTTATCACTGACTTCAGCAGTGTGAAGGCAAAATAACTTCCTAACTGCATAGAAGCTCTTGTGTTCTGATCTGCTGATTTAAAAGCATATATGTGTCCTGTGTTAAGGTTTCGTATTAGAGTGCAGGTGTGATGAAATCAGGGTATGTTTATCTGTTTGAGATGGAACTGAAAGCCGCCTGGATAGAGCTGATCAGAAATTTTCCGACTGAACAGGTTCCCATAGGAAAATGCTGACTTGACAGAATTGAAGTGTTCCACAAGAATGTGTCTATTTCATTGAAATTCTGATGGAAGCCAGTTAGGCTCCCAATGAAAACCTGCAAACCTGCCTGTTATCCTGTCACACCCCCTCCTAGGGCTCCCCGGATCCTGGCTCCTTGGCTTCTGTAGTAGGGCTTCTTTGGCAGCCTGCGTGGCGGGCTGCTGGGGAGCTGGGGCTATCAGGGATTCAAGGCTCCTGAATCCTTACCAGCCTGATAACAGTTCCGTTGGAAAAATTTCAACCATTTCTATCTGCTACTGTCTTTGGAGGGCTTCAGTATACTCCCTTTCCTCTTCCTCTGCCCCATACCAGTGAATTGGTTCAGTGTGGAATTGGAAGACTGCGCTCATGATCCTAGCTCTTGCCTTACTATAGCTGTGTTTCTAGGAGTGGCATCAGATTCATTCAGGAGCACAAGGACTGGCATGGAATCCTGCCTCTTTCATTCTGGCCGCTGGGCTGATGTCTGGCACTGTGTGATACAGTTGTATATTTTGGCTTATCTCTATCGGTTTTATACTGCCACCCATCATTGCCTTCCACATAAAATCATTAGTGAAGTTGCTAGGTTTACTATTCTGGATATATTTTTAATGCAAAATTTAACAGAGATACCAGGTTTGCAAATAAGTCAGGCAGTTAAAGCTGCAGCCAAACCTCACATCAAGCTGTAGTTTCTCTTCCTCTGTGTAATAGGGATTCTACGGTACTATGCAAAGACAAGTAGAGGTAGGATTTGAGCTGCATACTCACACTGAGGCAAGCTTTGGTTGACTGGGTAACTAACCAGAGTCATGCGTGTAAAAAGGCTATTAATATTTCAGCTGGATTATCACACTTGTTTGTGCATATAATTGGAAAAATGAATCTTTAGAAGTAGAATATTTTTGTGTTAACTGGTTCCTATGTTGTTTTAATTTACATGATGATTTTTTTTCTTTCTATTGTGGTTGTATATTTAGCTTAGTACCAAGGCATATCAGAAAGGAGCCAAAAAGACACACACGTCTTTTGGTTATTCTTTCTGACCTTTGCCAGAGCACAAAAATATGCTGTTCAGATATTTAGAAAAGCTATAGGAGAAACATTTAACATTTATCCCAAAATGTATAAAATAATAGTTTTGTATTGTTCCTTCAATATTAAACAGTAAATAGTAAAACAGCAATTAAAAACTGTCAGTATTTAGGTCTAAATTCTTAAGCCAACATTTTAAGTCAACACGTGGGGGCAATAGAGTGCTAAATGTTGCACAAAAATGACAGAAGTAGTTGGTGTGATGTTGTGGTTAGAGCAGGTGAATAAGCCAAGACAGCTGGGTTTTGTCTGTGGCTTTATCAGTTCCTGCTCCCATTGAAATAATTGGAGCAGTTGTGGGTTTTCACTGTGTGATCCTGGATAAGTCATTTATCTTTTCCAGCCTCCATTTACCTATTTTTAAAATGGGTGTGGTAACCTGTCAGATGGCCACTAAACTCAAAACACCCCCAAGATTTCTCAAAATGACTAGTGATTGTGGTTGCCTCCGTTTTTGAGAGTCTAATGTGAGATACGTTGAAGCAAGCTATGTTCAGAAGGTGAGAGTACGTCACTTTGTGAAAACCAGGCTCTTTTGAAGTGTCTCATCGTAGATGCTCAAAAATTAAGGCACCTAAAATTACTAGTCACTTCTGACCATTTTGGCTAATGTGTGTAAGTTAAAGTGGGTGGAAGGTGCTATATAAATACAAACTCTTGTCACGATTGGCTCCTAGAGCAACAGAAAATAGGGGGTTTGGCTTTCTAACTGCACACTTAAGTTAGAGATTTCATTTGTGCGCATTAAGGATCTTTAGATTTTTTTCAAAAGATACAAATCAGTAAGTGTGTTTTTGTATTCAGAATTGCAGGCACAATGACTTGCTCATTAACATACATACCCCTCCACTTTGTACTCACCTTTTCATTACATCTAAAGAAGGTACTTAACACAGCTCATTCATCCCGTTGATCAAACAGCAATGGCATCTTAAACCTAACTAAAAATTAGTAGTAGACAATTGCTTATATTTTAAGTTAACAATAAGCTTTTTTCTCCAAATCCTCTGTAATTCCTCATTAGTTGCGGTTTGTAATACTTGCCCCTGAGGGAGTTAAAAAAAAAAAAAAAACTAAATTCAGGAGCATTCCATTTGCCCAAAGCTGTACGGATTTATCCTACAAGATTAAACCAACAGATATTTGTTCAAATTAGAAAGATTCAAATTATTGGCAAATAGTTTTAAGAGTCACAATTGAAAATGAACATACAGATATCTCTCCTGCTAATGGATTCATTTCCAATTGGACACCTCTTGATTAGTAAATGATACTCGTGTTTCATCTTACAAGGGTACATAGCCTTAATTGAAAAATGAGTTACCCACAAACCTCCAGCAATCTCAGATTGCACAGTGGTATATTTTAAAATGCAAAAATCTTACATTTCCAAAACAATGACAGTTTATTTTGTTGAGCAGGATTAGAAACTCAGTCTATATGCCAAGGGATTTCTCCAAGCACATGATATGCTAGAGGAATGCAGAGAGGAATGTATAAAAAGGTTTAGGATAGCAAGGATTAAGAAAATGTATGACAGTTACACTGAGTAAACTGATAGGAGGGAAGAAATTGCTTTTGAAATGAGACACTAACAGACAGCTTAACATAGGTACAAGCGTATTATGCTAGTACTTTGTTAATAAAAATACTGCCAACAGCTTCATTTTATGTTGGTCTTGAAATGTTATCATAAGTACAAAAATGTGCTTGGTATATGAAAGAAAGCTAATAAAGCAGTGGTGATAATTTAGAGATAATATGAACTTTAAATTTGAATGATAAAATAATGCATTTTCCTGTATTTTTCTTTTGATATTACAAATAGTCACAATATCAGACTTTATTCGCAAGATGGCACAATTCATATGTGTATCCAGAGTGTTTTTAATTGTCTTGAAGTCCACAAACATTCTGGTCAGGTCTAAACTAGGAGTGCTTTGCTGGTCGAGCTATACTTGTATATGGATGCATAACTGGCAAAAGCACAATTTTGCTGGTATAACTACATCCACACTGGGGGCTTTTGGTGGTACTGCTATGTCAGTCACAAATGGCACCTCCTCACACCCCTAACTGACCACAATTCTGCCAAAAGTTTGTAGTCTCTACCTAGCCTCCATCATCTGCCTCTGAAATAAGCTTGATTCCCCCCCACCCCCACAGACAACACTGAGACCTGATTAAATATATTTCACAATTTGCAAGCCTTAGCTTAAATTGGTTATACAGAAAGATAATTAGGCAGGGAGTCCTAGGACTTGTATTACTTTAACCAAACTGGTCTAGTTACAGATGTAAACACCCCCTAATGTGGACATAATTATACTGGTATAAAGGTGCTTGTATAACTTATTCCCATATGGGAAGGCTAATAAGCTACACTGGTATAGGGCACCTTTATAGCCAGTACACCAGTATAATCACATCCACACTAGGGGTATACCAGTATATCAGTTAAAATTCAAACCCCTAATCAACATAGATGTATCAATACAAAACTGGTGTGCAGACCAGGCCTTAGAACTCCATCTGCCCTGCATGGGTTCACCTGTCTTGCAAGCTAATTCCAGCGTATAACACGGAGTTCCTGTTGAAGACAAAGCATACTGCCTTCCTTTAGACCAGGTAGAATTTTTAATGTTCCAGAACTGTGGGTTACTGCTGTTCAGTGGTTATTCTTACATACAAAGGCAACTGTCATACACAGCTACTCTTTTGGGGTGTTTTTTTCTTGTTGCCATTCTACCTTGCTGGACATTGATATCTAAATTGGGTTCTTCAGAAATCGGGGCTTTGCATTGTAATGAAGAAGTATCGGGTAATGATAGCTTCTTTTCAGCTTTTGTAATATTTAATTAAGGTTTTAAAAGGATCCATTTCTTTGTGTTGATACTTGCTTACAGAACAACAAACTGAGTTCCTCAGGAAAGCTGCTAAATTATTTCTTAGGTTAGGATGCTCCTGTGAGGCTTTGTTTCCACCAGATTTGGGTAAAATATATGCTATCTGTTCACTATGTAACTTACCAAGGCCCTGATTGTGCACACATTTTAAGATGTGGATAGTCCTATTGAAGTCAGTGGGACTACTTTGCACTAAGTTACTCATATGAAAGAGTTTGCATGGTTGGGGCCCAAAGCAGGTAGACATGTAGCTTTTTTAGTCTTTTTAGTTCCCATTTGCCTAGTGTGATGGGTTGGATCACAGAAACCCCCTTGGGAACTGCCAACTGATGTGCCAGGATTACTTCTGCCCCTGCTTTCCCTGCCAGCTCAAGACTCCAGCACCTTGTCTTGCTGAGCCAGACACGCCAGTCTGCTCCAACACAGAACCAGGATCTGAACCACATGCCCCAAAACTGCAGACTTAACTGGAAGCAGCCCACAGAAGTGTTCCTGTCTTTAACACTCAGATACCCAACTCCCAATGGGGTCTAAATCCCAAATAAATCTGTTTTACTCTGTATAAAGCTTATATAGGTATACACAGCTGTTTGCCCTCCCCCCAGGTATTAATATGTACTCTGAGTTAATTAACAAGTAAAAAGTGATTTTATTAAATACAGAAAGTAGGATTTAAGTGGTTCCAAGTAGTAACAGACAGAACAAAGTGAATTATCAAGTAAAATAAAATAAAATAAAATAAAACATGCAAATCTAAGCCTAATACAGTAATACAACTGAGTCCAGATAAAATCTCACCCTGAGAGATGTTTCAATAAGTCTCTTTCACAGACTGGATGCCTTCCTAGTCTGGGCACAGTCCTCTCCCCTGGCACAGCCCTTGTTCCAGCTCAGGTGGTAGCTAGGGGATTCCTCATGATGGCTCCTCTTTTCTTCTGTTTGACCCATTTATTTATCTTTTGCATAAAGCGGGAATACTTTGTCCCTCTCTGGGTTCCCACCCCCTTCCTTCTCAATGGAAAAGCACCAGGTTAAAGATGGATTGCAGTTCAAGTGACATGATCACATCACTGTAAGACTTCATTACCCACTTGCCAGCACACACTCATACAGGGAGACTTACAAGTAAAATAGAGCCATATGCAGATGCTCCAATGTAAGCTAATTTCCTTCCACCCTCCCCTCCCCCCCCCCGAGATTCATGGGCTGGATTCTTAGCTGGTATAAATTGGCATAGCTACATTGCCTGCAATAGAGGATCTGGCCCCACAAGTTTAGATGTGTTGTTATGCGTGCCATTTCACCCATTTTCTTCATTAGAATACTAATTGAGGGCCACCCTCTAATAATGCTTACTCATGTTATTACTTACAATAGTATCTTAATTCACAAGTAATGGAGTAAAGTTGCTACTCAACATGAATAAGAGTATAAGAATATGATCATCAAATACTTGGACATGTAAACATCAGATAAAATTGTACCTGCTTAGATTTATTTTGAATAATCTTCTAGTGTTCCTGAAAGATGACTATATTAGAGACTGGATTCTGTTTGTAGGACAGGAAGAACATGGGCAGTGGTGGTTTAAACATTCCAGGACTACCACACATGTGTTTTTCAGTCCCAAGCATGAGGAAGACCCCATCCTCTAGAGGGAAGAAAATGAAAGCATTTTGATTGGGAAGTGAACGCCCCTGTATTCTTGCCATATCTGAATAAATTTACCTCAGGTACATCTATGGCCTTCATTACCTTAGTATCTGAGTACCTCAAATATTAAATTTATTTATCCACACAATACGCCTGCGAGGTAGGGAACTATGACATTTTACAGATGGGAAACTGAGGCAAAGGGAGGCTAAATAACTTCCCAAGGTCACAGAGCAAGTATGTGGCAGAGTAGAGACTTTAGCAGAGGTCTCCCAAGTCCTAGACTAGTGCCTTAACCACTGGACCATCTTTCCTCTGTGGGGAAAAATGCTGCATGGGTTGATTTATGTTCTCCATTTAAAAACACATATGAGTAATTTTATTTTAATCATTATGAAAACTAAATCCTAGAGGTGGATAAGTTTGTGTTAAATATTTTAACTAAACCCTGGTGAGCTTCCCAATACATATTGCAAAACAGAATGATATAGCTTTAAAAATCCTTCTGTCCTTGTTTTACTTCACTCCTGCCATATGAAAAGTTAATGTTCAAATAGTACGTTATTTAGACATTTTGGAGTACAATTTGAAAGCTTCAAATGAGGGTTCATCCACAGGACTCCCATTAAACTCAATGGGAGCTGCATGGCTAAAAACCCACACAGCAGTTTGAAAATGTACCTCGTGCTGTGCTGAAGATAGATGCTTAAAGAGTAAGTGCTTGAAAAGGGGGAGTAAGTGATGGAATGGCTTTCACTCTTCAATCAGGCCAAAAATCCTCCTCCACTCTCACAGCTCATCTAAATGATTTTCCATTGGAGTGGAGTCCCCGTCCTTATGACTCTCCCTTTCCCGCAAAGGAAGTAAAATAAAACATGCTGAAAATAAATAAAATAACCCTTTTCAACCGTAAAGGTGTCTGAATGTTCTCATGTTTTCTCTCTCTTCATGTCTTACTTCCTTGTTTTTCTTCTTTTCCATTCGTTTTCTTTCCTTGCATCTCATTTGTACCATCATACTCTTTCCTTCCAGTTCTTCCATCTCTTTTCCACTTTCCTTTTCTTCTCTCTCCCTTTTCTGTTTTCTTCCCTGGTCCCCAAGTCTTTTTCTTGCCTACGCTTTTCAGTATTCCCACCTTCCCCTTCTTTCTCTCTCTCTTTCAATCCCCTTCGCATCAGTATACCTCTTCCTTTGTCTTCCCCTTTTATCCCCCACCCAATGTCTGTCTCTTCCCCCACCCTGCTATATCTTGGTCTGCCTTGCTGCTGTGCTTCTGGGTGGGCCTGATCCATGGAGTAAGGTTCTTCAGGGCCTCTCACCTTTCCCTCTCCATGTCTTTCTCTTGCATTTTGGCCACTATTTACCTCTGACAAAGCTTCCTTTCCCCTTCCCCATCTGCTTATTGGCCTCATGCTAATGGCCCTGGTAATCAGTGGGTGGGCGTGGGCTAGACCTGAGGACTGTGAGAGGGGAAGTGTTCTGCACAGCTTCAGCAACAAAGGAGAGAGCTGGAATAGTTGGTACAGGAGACAGAAATAAAGTGCCAGCATCCTTTCTATAGCAGCTCCATTCAAGCCTTGTGAAGAACACCACATAGTCTGGTTTCCCCTCTTTTTGTGTTTTAACCATTATAAACCCTGTAATATATAGGACTACTCCCAGAGTAAGGCACGACTCACTGTAAGAACAGTAGCATCTCGCCCACCATTACTAGATATTTTTCATTATTTTTTCAAGTATCTCAATCAAATACACTGCACACTTGGAGAGAAGATAATGTTTTCACCCCTCAGCTCATAGAGAGCCGAGAAGCGATTGCTTTTTAATTATAATGGTAAATATTTTTAAAGCACTGAGTCCAATTCTTCCCCAAGGAAATGTCATAGAAGCCAATGGGGTTACCACATGGATGGATTTGGCCCTTGAAGCCTAATGTGGGTTTTCTTTTTTCCATCGTTGCCTGATAAAATAGGATAATGGCTGTGGTACAGCAGCACAATTAGGAAGATATGAGCAACAATGTATAACAGGATTTTTCCTGGTCTGGGTGCTTGGAATGTGCAGCATTAAAACTGTTAATGACAAAATATTGACTACAAAATTCTTTTGTAAAGTCAATTTCACAAATGGTTAAATTCTGCACCTACTTTACATCAACGTCCAGACCTGTATGATGTATTTAAGGCTTTTTCAGCCATCTTCAGGGCATATTCAGTCATGATGTATAGAAGCTGTATTTTTATTGCCTCATTATCAATGGTTTGGTTGTAGAAGAGCTGTCAATATCATTTTTAGGGAGACTATTGCTACCTAACATGATACAAATAATTAAGCCCTTGGAGACCATTATTCTAACTACTTATTACTTGCTCAACCATTTTGCTACATTGCTCAAATTTGGTGAAGACTAAGAGCATTAAATTAAAATTAAGCCTTCTCCTTCTTACAAGTCTCTGGAACAACTTGTTCTCTTGTTTGTTTTTAACTACCTGAAATTTAATACCTGAAATGTAGATTTCTTTGCTACTGTTATGTAGAGAAATTATTAAATACATCATCCATATTAGTAAAACTTTTTAGAATAAGGAAGGTACTTTTTAGAACAGGAGAACTGCTATTTATTTCACTAGTTATTCCTCACCTCTAGTCTCAATTGTATTTTCAGGCAGAGCTCTATATTAAGGGGCATCATCCTGGAGTATGTGTGAGATCAGAAAGTACTGTCCCTCATGGACTTTCCATGCACATAAGAGGACTTAACTTGATGCAGCATACTCCTCTCTCTGTCCCCATCCAGCTTTGCTGGTCAGTGGAGATTGGAAGAGCAAATATATTCCCCTCCTCACTGTGGTTTCTTGTTCATGGGGTACTACAAGTCAGCAGTCCTTGTGCTCTGCTGAGTCTGGGCCCTGCTGAAGCAAAGAGAGGGCAAGGAGAGGAAGGCTTCTTACTCACATCACAGCAGCCAGGCAAAACCTAGTCCTCTCTGTTTAGGTTTAGCTACTTGAAAATCCCCAATCAGATTATGTTAGAGGGGAGAAAACAAAAGCCAAATTCTGGCCCCACATATAAATCCAGACTGTACCTGCCAGGAGTCTGAATTCTATACATGTAATATGTGGATAGGGATTATCATCAGGCTGTAAGATCATGTGGTTTGCACCTTCGCTACTGTAGAACTCACTTGTACTATTCATTTGTTATTCATGCAGTGTTGCTGACTCATGAGACTTTGTGTGTCTCGTGATATTTGATGTTTTTCTGAAAGTCCGCAGCTCCTGGAGTCATGTGATTACACGAGAATCTGTTTTCATTTAAAAAAAAAATTCTTAACCCTCATTTTCAGAGAAAAGCTGGAAAAGGTGAACCTTAAAGGATTAAAAATCATAAAATACAAATCCCCCAATGTATTATTTTAAAACTTATTTTAAGCCAAACTCATGATATCCTGCAATGTTTTGGGTCCTGAATCATGATTTTTGGACTCCCAAATTTGTCCATGTTACAGAGGGCCTGTAGAGTGCCCTTTTCTTGGGTTTTGTGGGGAGCCAAGATCAGTGGGGGAAACTTCCACCCCACACTCCTATTTGTTCAGACTTTATGACAGGCCATATGTGCAGTGCACTGCAGAGGTTTAGCCTTAAGGATATGCCTACAGTACATGGCTCTGGGGTACCAAGACACCAGCTCTCTGTTGAGAATTATATTTTAACAAAGAACTTGTTTTATGGGACCAAATCCTGAGGTCCTTATTCACTAAATAGCTAGTTTAGCACAATTAGCACTTTACTTTCATGGACATTAAAGTCACAAGTAAAAATTAAAGGAAAAAACAATGCATCAGCTCAGTGAAATGTAACACTTTTAGTTCTGCAGGAGTTTGGGTATTTTATGTAGACTTTAATATAATAAAACTCCCACTAAATATTAATAATACACATAGCAGCCAGTTAATCAAAATAATTCTATATTTTAACTATTACCTTTGTATTGCAAAATAACTATAAAATGTGGAAATATTTTTATTTCTTTTTAGCCCCACACACATCTGTCAGGTACCTTTTTAAACTCTAAGTCCATAGTATGAGTACAAAACCTTCCAAACTAGTAAAAAGACAGAACTAAGATCTTCAATAACATTCTTCATTCCAGATCAAATTGGAATTTGTTTAAAATTATGTGAGCAGGAACATATGCTATTGATATGAAATGTACATCATAGTATCATAATATAGAAACAGCATAGCTGCCAATACATTTGCAGTTATTTCGATATGTATTACTGCATGCAACTTAGATAACTCATGGAAACAGCATTAGTCTGCTCAGTCACCATAATGAATCAATGTAAAATAAAAACAGAGACTATGTCTTGTCATGTATTGCTTTGACCAAGGATTTGTGACTGCTAGGTTCTATGTCTTTGGCAAGTCACTTACTTCTTTGAGCCTCAGTTTTCAAATGTAAAACGAGTATACAGTAGAATTATACTAACCTTCCCAACCGTGCACCAATTGACATGCACAGAACCCCATCATTCTCTGATCACTTCTTAGCAAAAGCTTTAATACGTGCTTGCTTACATACATATCGCTTGCTGATGTTTACAAACTATACATCATATTTCCTAGTATACAATGAATTATTCTAGTTATTGATACGCTGCATTTGAATGAACAGAGTATATTTTATGCTGCATCATCTTCATCTCTGCTTCTTTGTTTATTCACATACTAATTTGCAAAATTCAGTAATTTGCAGTGGGTCTCACAGTCATGTGTGTGAATTACAAAAGTCTGGTATAATAGTACTCAAAGGGATGTTGTGATGATTAATTGAGGGCGAATCTGTCATCAGATACTCAGGCAACTCCTACCATCCTCTGTTACATGAGTATAACCATGGGAAAATGTAGTCTTTAATGACTGTAAAGCACTTTGAAATCCCTGGATGCAAGGCACTGTAGAAAAGTACTATTAGTAATAGGATTAATTATTGGCCAGTTCCTGAAGTCTGTCCTACTGAAGCAAAACCATATATATCCAACTTCAAAGGGCTATAAGGGGTTTCTAAAGCCCTTAAAAGTACCTCAAAAATCACAGGACTTTTGGAAGTGTTGATGCCATGATAAGAGGAAGTTATTACTGGAATAGAGATGGTCCCTGATAAAGAATAATTCTTGAGTACATAATCATCAGGACTCAAACAAATGTAGGTGATGTAATCTCTGTTATGAGATGAGAAACCTTTTGATAGACTCAGAAAACTCTGCAGGATACTTGTAGACTGAAAACAAATAATGGTAATTCCTCATGGAATAAAATCCCTTCCTCTTCTTTGCTTGCCTCCACCTGCCATCAGTTCTGTGGATAGCACTCTTGTGTGTCTACTAGAAAACTATATACTATGGTCTGGTCTACACTACAAGATTAGGTCGAATTTAGCTGCCTTTGGTCGATTTAAAAATGAATATGTCCACACAACCAACCCTGTTCCGTCGACCTAAAGGGCTCCTAAAATCAACTTCTGTACTCCTCCCTGGCGAGGGGAGTAATGCTAAAATTGACTTTGCTGGGTTGAATTTGGGGTAGTGGGGACGCATATCAATGGAGTGCTCCATTGTGACCACTCCGGACAGCACTCTGAACTCCGATGCACTAGCCAGGTACACAGGAAAAGCCCTGGGAACTTTTTAATTTCATTTCCTGTTTGGTCAGCATGGCGAACTCAGCAGCACAGGTGACTATGCAGTCCCCCCAGAATCGTAGAGCGTAGAATGTTTCTACGCATCCCCATCATCTCTGTCCCTGAGGTTATCACAGATTAAAAGGTGAAAAAAAATGCACTCGTGATGACATGTTTTCCAAGCTCATCCAGTCCTCCCGCACTGATAGGGCACAGCTTAATGCATGAAGGCATTCAGTGGCAGAGGCAAGGAAAGAATTAAGTGAGCTGGAAGAGCGGAGGCTAATGGGGGAGCAAACAGACATGATGAAGCATCTGTTGGAGCTGCAGGAAAGCCAACAAGAGCACAGACCCCCACTGCATCCACGGTATAACTGCCTACCCTCCTACCCATTTTCCATAGCCTCCTTACCCAGATGCCCAAGAATGCGGGGGTGGGGGAGGGAGGCTCCGGGCACCTACCCACTCCACTGCAGAGGATGGCCCATGCAACAGAAGGCTGTCATTCAAACAGTTTGATTTTTAGTGTGGCTGCAATAAGCAATGTGGCCTTGTCCTTCCCTCCACTCCACCCCACCTGGGCTACCTTGTCCGTTATCTCATTTTTTTTAATAAAGAAAGAATGCATGGTTTCAAAACAATAGTTACTTTATTTCAAAGGGGGAGGGTGGTTGGCTTACAGGGAATTAAAATCAACAAAGGGGTGGGTTTGCATCAAGGAGAAACACACGCACCTGTCACAACGAAGCCTGGCCAGTCATGAAACTGGTTTTCAAAGCTTCTCTGATGCGCAGCGTGCCTTGCTGTGCTCTTCTAATCACCCTGGTGTCTGGCATGAAACGATTGTCTGCTGTTGCTTTCACAGAGGGAGGGGTGACTGACGACATGTACCCAAAACCATCTGCAACAATGTTTTTGCCCCATCAGGCATTGGGAGCTCAACCCAGAATTCCAATGGGTGGCGGAGACTGCAGGAACTGTGGGATAGCTACCCACAGTGCACAGCTCCGTAGGTCGATGCTAGCCACAATAGTGAGGACGCACTCTGCCGACTTAATGCGCTTAGTGTGGACATACGCAATCGACTGTATAAAATTGATTTCTAAAAATCGACTTCTATAAAATCGACCTAATTTTGTAGTGTAGACACCCTATGAGCCTGAAAATGTCATGAAGCATGCCGTGTGGTGTGAAAACACATGAGAACAGTTTGTTAACATTCAGAGAATTTCCACAAATAGTCATCGATGACAGACCTAGTTTTCACCTTGCACTTCTCTGTATCCACTTCATCCTTTCAAAAGTTGCTGTGTTCCACACAGCACCATCACTACTACTAATAAACACACGGATATTTCTCTGTTCACACATACAGATGTTCTTGGAATGGCTATGAAACTGCATTCAAAATGAGACTTTTGGCTGGTTTTAATGGCATAACATACCCATCAGTGAATTCAAGCCTGCAGTCTCTCTCTGTGCCAAAGTGGGTTTTTTTATTTTTTTTAAAGTATTTTTACCAAATTAAAGACTATGTAATGTGTGTGTATATATAAATATATATATAGAGAGAGAGATAAGCGCACACACGCACATAATCTCTGTTTAAAGATTCGAAATCTACTTTTACAGCAAGGATGTCTAGTTTGTTTCAGTGTTATTGATGTTTTGAGATCTCTGACCTACTGTGTAATTTTATGTGGTGCATGGGGTAGGAGTACAGATCAAACTTAAGAGCATAAACTAAATCTGATTTGACACAAGCTTTCTTTGCACATGTATTTGTATTTATTTATAAAAAATGAGAATGTGTACATTTTTCTAAAATCCAAAACACATTAATGGGGGAAAAATAGCTTCCTCCAATATATAGGGCATTAGACTGGAGCTCAGTCAGTAGAATTTTGCCATTAACTTCAGTGAGGCCAGAATTTCACCCCTGAGTTCTACTCACAGCATTACCTGTGATCTTGGGCAAGTTACTTTACATTGCTGTGCCTCTGCTTCCTCTCCCATCCTTTGCTGTTTTGTCTACTTCATTGCACTATATATAAAATAGTGCAATGCCTAGCATGATAGGACCCTCATCTCAGTTGGGACATCTAGGTATTACTATAATACAAATAGTAAATGAATGTATCCTCCTATTACTTCTTTGGAGGGGGACAGGAGGTATTGGTTGGGGTGATGCAAAAGAAGTTTTAAGTGCTAGACCAGAGTGGATACTAAGGTCTATTTTATTGTTTGGGGAATACTGCAGGCCTGAATTATCTGCTCAGAGCCTGATCTGGAATGTTCTGATGCAGCAGTCTCTGACCTGGCATTTCCCAGTTGGCAAGCATTAGTACTGATGAACCGAATGGAAGACAAATTGTATCTGTGCACGCACTCTCTCTCTCTGTCTTTATGAGATTTATTTCCTGAAATGTTGAATGGGTTTTGTGTATATGTGGACTTCGTCCCGTATGGTGCTGTAATGCACATATTTTTAGCAGCACAGTGCCCTGAAAAGAAAATGAAACTTACAGGAAAATACAAGGGTAGGGAAGGTTAATGCTTTTATCAGAAAAATGAAAATCTTTGGCGTAAGTGTACTTGGACTGAGTGACTAACATAAACAATTCAAAGACATCCTTAAGCAGAATCTCAACTCAAGCAGCATAAATATCAATAACTTAGAAGACACAGCCACAGGCAGACCTGAATGGAGAGAAACTATCAATAAAGTTTGTGAACACTTTGAGAAAAACATCTGTGAAAAACTGGTTGAAAAAAGGGCCAAGCATCATGCCACGTTTTCAATGGGAGACATTTTTGTGTGACACCTACTGTGACCTTGCTCCTTGCAGATCGGATTGTACAGCCACAAGAGCACACACAAGATGCTGTGATGTCATCATCAGACATGACCGACAACTATATAGTTCATCAATGTCACTGTGGTTCAAAATTTATATGCTATCTCCCAGATAAAGTCGGCCATGGGAAGGCCTCACTAGAGGACTAATTCCTGGGGGCAAGAGGCTCTTTCTCAAACTGGATTGCGGGGAGGGCCTGGCCAAACTTTAAAATAGTGTATTAAATTTTACTGGCGTATACTTTAATTGTGCAGACTAATGTAGATTATAATATAACAATTAACTTTTACTAATGCTCTCATAAATTAGAAGCACTGAATGCTGATTTAATGAGGAAGCAGATTAAATTATTGTGGTACAGCATGTTTGGTTAAGCAATTCCTCCTAAAATGGAAGACTGGGATTCAAATAAAAAAGGAATGCTAGCAATAGCAGTCGGTAAACCACAATGGCAGTGCCTGACAAACTTTGCTAAAGCTGAATCTAAGGGCATTTGACTTGCCTTTTTGGCAGATGTCTATTTATTCTTTCTCCTCGTACTCTTCCACTGATACCTGATTAAAGGGAAATCAGGACCTTTGGAAATCTAAAGTAAATTTCATTGTACAGGCTGAATCAGCATTACAGATAATCAAGCTTGTCTTTAAACATTTCTTTAATATCAACAAACAAACAAAAAAACTATATTTAACCTCCAGTTAGAACTACTCTGCCTGTTGTCTGGGTGAGTTTGTATTTTGTTCTGCCAGTGTAAATTGGAGTTTTGCTAAGAGTATCTGATCACTATACTCCAAATAGAACAGTGTACAGCCAATCCCTACAAAGTTCTTAGAGAAAATAAGTTTCTGCTTTATACACACACACACACAGAAGCAATCCAGGACAGTCAACCTAATTGTCTGTGCCCAGAAAATAGGCTAAGAGAAGCTATCATGCAACAAATGACTTCTATTATAGTGCTTTTCACAATTCTTTTTCATAGGTGGTTTGATTTTTTGCACCTACATTGTTTTTCATTCATATTATTGTCCTTGATCCTGCTAATACAGAATTCAATGACAAAACTCCCATTAACTTTAGTGAGAGGTGGATCTGTTCCTCGTTTTCTTTTCTGATTTAAGTCTCTTTATTCATTTGCATGGGCTTTTCATAATATTATAAATATATATCAGTAGAAAGAGACCCTGCTATATTAATAACTTTAAAAATTAGGGGCTCACATTTTAGGAATTAAAATATTTGTCGTCTTTTATGGATTATATTCTGAAGCAAAAGGATTTGGCCTCCTGAGTAAAAAGGCTCTGATTAAGGTCAGCCGATGAGCAGAAATGGTTCCAGTCTGCCACTGAAAAACTATGTACCACTGTCTGCACTGGAGATTAGAGCTGGCTTATTCTTATTCACATTTGGTCAACAGATGGTCCAACTGTTCCGTGTGCATTCTGGCAATGCAAAAACATTCACATCAACTAAAAAAATATAATAAAAATAAGGGAAATGTCACTGGGCATCTGACTAGGATGAATGCCTCACAGTGCCTGCTTCTCAGGAAGTAGGATGTTGCTGGATGACTATAAAAGAGAGAACTAAGCAAGCAGGAATGTTGTCATTAGATTAGTAACTACTGATTCTGATCAGACTGAAAGACTCGAATGACAAGCAGGTGCACAAAGATTATGTAAGGATGGCACTGTTGCCCCTTGTCCGGGTAGCTAACATTTGGGGCCTTACTGGGTTGTTTCCATTAGAGAGTCAGGTATTTCTTTGGTGCAGTCCTCTTTAATTACAAAGAAGGTTCACAAAGTCCTGTTTCTGTGAACTTAGTAGGAACAAACAGAAGCAGGTTGTTTCCTTACTCACAATCTCTAAGCCTGCTTTTCCAGTCAGTCTTGTAATCCAGTGAGCTCTGTCTACTCCCTGCAAGGTCACACTCATGACAGCTTCTCTGGCTCTCTGGTTGTTTCTGCTTCTGATACACTTGGACAAACACATCTGCAACCAATCAAAGCCCTAGCCCCTGCACTAGCAATCAGTCCCTGTGGAACCCCTTTACCCACATGGCTTGATTTTTGATTAGCCCTGCATGTGGCCTAGTGCCTTGGACAGTGGCTTCCATTATCTAAAGCTATCTTACTCAATAAAGGAGCCCAATTGCTTCTTCCATTCAGCCTGAAATAAGAGTAGCTAGCATGCCCATCAGCTTTAACAAGCTCTGTGATTGCAGATCGATCAAAGGCATGCTTGATGGAAGCCATTAATACCTACCAGCATAATAGCACAAACATTCGTTCTTTTTTAATGTCTGAGCTGAGATTGACTAAACTCTCATGATGTTATAATGGCAGATTGTGGCCAGCCCTACATGGGATGTAAGTGGGGAAAAGGTTACCAAGCAGTGCACTTGTGCCTCTATTGCAGAACGAGCCATGATCCCAGTCTTCGCACTCTACCTCCCTCCACACTAGCTAGCATTGCTGTGCTAAGAGGGAGAACATACTGCACCCATTCATAGAACTGTGTCTGAATTAGTCTTCTTCAGGCACTCCTTCTGCAGTGCAGGCCATCCTCGACCCTCAGTGCCAGGAGGAAATCAAGTTGGCTTTTACTTCATTCCAAAACACCTCAAAAGCCTTCAAGGTCAACTAGTTTGCTCCCCACTCCTACAGCTGGATCTCTTCACTGGGTTGGTGGTATATTATGAGTGACAGCCCACCTCAACCCCTTTTTGCAGCAGGACCATAAAGGATCCTGCTCCCACTACTACTGCTTTAACATTAAACTTTTAATTTGGGGGCCACAGATTGTAGTGGACTGAAATGAAGAGGGGAAAAAAGAGCAGTAAGGTATGCCCACTTTCTCAATCCTTCAGAAGGCGAGTTATCAACACACTTGTAAATGTTACTGACACATTTTCACAGAGTTCTAGTTGTGAGGTTTACTTGAATGTAAACCAAACATACATGGAGTGGGAAAATTATAAGAAATTTTATTTCAGTTATCCTGGAACATACCATAGACAGAGACAAGCACCTACAAGATCTCTATCAAGTATTCTTAAAACTACAGTACCCCCCTGCTGAAGTGAAAAAACAGATTGACAGAGCCAGATGAGTACCCTGAAGTCACCTCCTACAAGACAGGCCCAACAAAGAAAATAACAGAACACCACTAGCTGTCACCTTCAGCCCCCAACTAAAACCTCTCCAGCGCATCATCAAAGATCTACAACCTATCCTGAAAGATGATCCCTCACTGTCACAGATCTTGGGAGACAGACCTGTCCTTGCTTACAGACAACCCCCCAACCTGAAGCAAATACTCACCAGCAACCACACATCACTAAACAAAAACACTGACCCAGGAACCTATCCTTGCAACAAAGCCCCATGCCAACTCTGTCCACATATCTATTCAAATGACATCATCATAGGACCTCATCACAAAAGCCATACTATCAAAGGCTCGTTCACCTGCACATCTACCAATGTGATATATGCCATCATGTGCCAGCAATGCCCCTCTGCCATGTACATTGGCCAAACCGGACAGTCTCTATGCAAAAGAATTAATGGACACAAATCTGACATCAGGAATCATAACACTCAAAAACCAGTAGGAGGACACTTTAACTTGTCTGGTCATTCAATGACAGACCTGCGGGTGGCAATTTTGCAACAGAAAAGCTTCAAAAACAGACTCCAGGGAGAAACTGCTGACCTGGAATTGATATGCAAACTAGATACAATCAACGTGGGCTTGAATAGGGACTGGGAATGGCTGAGCCATTACAAACATTGACTCTATCTCCCCTTGTAAGTATTCTCACACTTCTTATCAAACGGTCTGTACTGGGCTATCTTGATTATCACTTCAAAAGTTTTTTTCTCTTACTGAATTGGTCTCTCAGAGTTGGTAAGACAACTCCCACCTTTTCATGCTCTCTGTATGTGTATATATATCTCCTCAATATATGTTCCATTCTATGCATCTGAAGAAGTGGGCTGTAGCCCACGAAAGCTTATGCTCAAATAAATTTGTTAGTCTCTAAGGTGCCATGAGTACTCCTGTACTTTTCTGGAAAATTATGAATGATTTTTTTAGATGGCATTAATTTTATCATTCTGCTGCTGCTACAACACTGACATCAAGAAGATGCCTGCTAGCTGCATATGTTGTCTGATGTTTATTAAACTCCCTTTGTAGCTCACATAAAAAGGAAGCTCTCACTACCCTACACATGTAAAAGGTAAAGAAGCCCTTTAAATGTGTTAATCATAGGCTCCAGTATAGAAGTGAAGAAAGTTCCAAGACCAGGATATCCTATGAATATTAATTTGCTAGTAGACAGTAGAATGATGTATTTTGTCCTTTAAATGACCCTAACACTACATGTCTTATCCACATGCAGAGATTTCTGACCTTTAAAATGTTTTTGTATTTTCATTCTCCAGGATGGAGGAGACGGTGAGAAATCTACTGCAGAATCAAGGATCTCCAGATCAGAATGGAGAGGGCACAGTTAATATCATGAAGGTGTATCAGGTATTGGTAGCTTTTCTGTTGTTTACATATTTAAAAAATCTAACAAGTGCTCTATATTTCCGACATCCATGTCCAAGTATTTTTGTTCTATCTTTATGAGTTATGAATGCTGCTAATCCATTATTATTAAATAATTCAGCATACCTCGTTCCTCCTTACTTTCTCTATGTATTCTTCCCCCACTGCTTAAGATTTTCCATTTCCATAATTACATTTTTATCTTCTTGCTCCTTCCCAAGAAACTCTTTGCTTTATTATTTTGATTGTTGCATCTACCTTTCAGAAGGGAAACATGAACCAAATGTTAAGCCTTATTAAAAACATGAAATTTATGGTAAAATATTCCAAAGCTCCTAAGTCACAAGATTTTACCAGAAAACTGTCACAGCAATGTTCTGTCAACCCATATTTTCAGAGGTGGTAGAACCCTGTATAAAGCTGCAAAAATTCATCTGACTTGCGTAGTAGGTGTGCTTTGTCACTTGAAGAGGGGATATAGGGAAGGTGAGCGTCCCTCTGAACAGAGAGTCCTAAGGGGCTAGAACAGAGTTGTTTCTGGAGAGAAAAACTGAGGGAGAACCAAGTTGAGGGAGGAAGCTTATATTGTGGTTTATGATTTATTAGAATTTACTTTACCCAAGGAGAGCATGAGATTTGAGCTAACTGAGGGTCTTTACATTCTGTTGAGGATGTTGAGATATATTCTGCGCATTTACACTGACATTCTGAAAATTCACTTACTTAAATATTTAATAAAGACAGTCCCAATTATTCTAAAAGTTGCATTTCCTTGGTCAGACAGAGAAGGCCTCAGTGCGTATTCATACCTTTACTAACAATCCTACAAGAAATAAAATATTGAAACATGACCTACTTTGCAGTTCTCCAGATAATGAGGCACTTGTGAAAAACAGTGTATAGTTACTTTCATGTCCCCTCTTACAACCAGAGCATGAGGACAGACTAAAATGCAAAGCCAAATAACAGTCACACTTGATCAGAGGCTTCAGAATCGTAGGCAGTTAAGACTTAATCTAAGGTTATGTATATGTTCAAGTAACTGACATGGAAATCAAGTATCGGGGTAGCCATGTTAGTCTGTATCTACAAAAACAACAAGGAGTCTGGTGGCACCTTAAAGGCTAACAGATTTATTTGGGCATAAGCTTTCGTGGGTAAAAACCTCACTTCTTCAGATGCATAGAGTGAAAGTTACAGATGCAGGCATTATATACTGACACATGGAGAGCTGGGAGTTACTTCGCAAGTGGAGAACCAGTGTTGACAGGGCCAATTCAATCAGGGTGGATGTAGTCCACTCCCAATAATAGATGAGGAGGTGTCAATGCCAGGAGAGGAAAAGCTGCTTCTGTAATGAGCCAGCCACTCCCAGTCCCTATTCAAGCCCAGATTAATGGTGTTACATTTGCAAACAAATTTTAGTTCTGCTGTTTCTCTTTGAAGTCTGTTTCTGAAGTTTTTTTGTTCAATGATAGTGACTTTTAAATCTGTAATAGAATGACCAGGGAGATTAACATACAAACTTTTGTATGTTACCAATCCTGATGTCCGATTTGTGTCCATTTATTCTTTTGCGTAGGGACTGTCCGGTTTGGCCAATGTACATGGCAGAGGGGCATTGCTGGCACATGATGGCATATATAACATTAGTAGATGTGCAGGTGAATGAGCCCTTGATGGTGTGGCTGATGTGGTTGGGTCTTCTGATGGTGTCGCTAGAGTAGATATGGGGACAGAGTAGGCAGCGAGGTTTGCTACTGAGATTGGTTCCTGGGTTGGTGTTTCTCTGGTGTGGTGTGTAGTTGCTGGTGAGTATTTGCTTCAGGTTGGGGGGTTGTCTGTAAGCGAGGACTGGCCTGCCTCCCAAGGTCTGTGAGAGTGAGGGATCATTTTCCAGGATAGGTTGTAGATCGTGGATAAAGCGCTGGTGAGGTTTTAGCTGGGGGCTGTATGTGATGGCCAGTGGTGTTCTTGGCCAGTGGTTATTGTCCTTGTTGGGCCTGTCCTGTAGTAGGTGATTTCTGGGTACCCGTCTTGCTCTGTCAATCTGTTTCCTCACTTCCCCAGGTGGGTATTGTAGTTTTAAGAATGCTTGATAAAGATCTTGTAGGTATTAGTCTCTGTCTGAGGGGTTGGAGCAAATTCAGTTGTATCTTAGGACTTGGCTGTAGACAATGGATCGTGTGATGTGTCTTGGATGGAAGCTGGAGGCATGTAGGTACGTATAGTGGTCAGTAGGTTTTCGGTATAGAGTGGTGTTTATGTGAGCATTACTTATTTGCACTGTAGTGTCCAGGAAGTGGATCTCTTGTGTGGACTGGTCCAGGCTGAGGTTGATGGTGGGGTGGAAATTGTTGTTGAAGTCCAGGTGGAATTCATAATAATCAGTTCTGCATCTTGCCTTAGTTTCCTCAGAAGCCTTGGTATCATGGGGATCAGCGGAAAGGCATGCATCATGTTTGAGGCAGAGGAAGGCATCTGTCAGGAAGCTTGGGCTGGAGCCCCACTGGAATAGAATGTCTGGCAGTTGTTGTTCTAGTCAAACAGGTTGAATCTGGGAATCCCCACTTGCATAAGATATTCTGTAGGACTGAGTCTTTGATAGCCCACTCATGATTGTCTGGGAACTGTCTACTGAGCTGATACACCAGGCATGATTTAATTCAGAATGCACCAATTTCGGAGCCACAAGGCCTCCTGGCAGAGCAGAGATGATCTTGCTCGCCCTGGTCTGTTGACATAATGCTTGGCTGTGGTGTTGTCTGACTATGGATCCCTGGAATAGTGGTAGAAATTCCTTGCATGCCAGGTGGATGGCTATGAGCTCTAGAAAATTTATGTGGAGACAGACTTCCTGAGAGAACCATAAGCCCTGAAATGGACGGTAATGTAGATGAGCCTGCCATCCCTGAGAGGATGTGTCTGTCACTAGTGTCTTGGTAGGTAGAAGTGCAGAGATGGATACGCCATTGCACACCTGCAGAATGCCTTTCCACCAGTTTAACGAGGAGAAGACTACTTGTGGGCCTGTGATGATTATGCCCATGTGGTGTCTGGTGGGTAAATACACTGATTTCAACCACTCTTGTGGTGTAGGTGTGGGTGTAGGTGAAGTCTGGCAAAGTGCATCACATAGGTGCATGAGACCATGTGTCTCAAGAGTCTATGAGGTGTATTTTAACTGATTTCCTTGGTTGGGCTTGAAGTTGGTTGAGAAGGTTCAATATAATTTGTAACCCTTCTTGTGGAAGGTAAACATTCACTCATCTGGAATCTCACACTGTTCCTATGAACTCAGTGCTCTGAGACAGAATCAGTGTGGATTTTTCTCTGTTGATTTTGAGGCTCAGAGTGACAAAGAGTTTTAAGATTATATGAATTGAGATGGTCACCTGTTGGGGTGATCCTCCCTGGATCAGCCAGTAATCAAGTTATGGGTAGACCTGGATTCTCTATGTCATTAGATGAGCTGCCACAAATACCAAGCACTTGGTGTATACCTTCATTGTTGTGGGAAGACCAAATGCTGTTCCCACTAGGAATCTTGTGGGTTGGATTAATAAATGCATGGAAATACGTATCATGCAGGTCAAGAGCTGTGAACCAGTCTTTAGGCACAAATGAGGGAGTTATGAAACCCAGAGTCACCAGCCTGGACTTGAAATAATAGAGGAATTTTTTGAGATATCAAAGATCCATAATGGGACATCAACACCCTTTCTTCTTTGGGATGAGAACATAATGGGAATAAGCCTCACTTCCCCTGAACTCTAAAGGGACATCCTCTACTGCTGTGAGTTTTAAGAGGAAGTGAACCTCTTATTTCAACAGTATCTTATGAGAAGATTCCCTAAAAAGCATGGGCAATGGGGGGAAATGTAGGAAGGAACTGGATAGAAGTGCTTATAATCCTAGGATGGTTCTACTGGGCTCTTGATACTGGAGTCAAACCTGCTGCCGAGAAGAAGACCTGGACCCTGGAGAAGCAGAGGAAGAGGTGGAGGGTCATTGTCTTTGACTTGGGTGAAAGCAGCTGTTGAAATAGATTATAGTGTTGAAAAAAGGCTTTTAAATTTAAAAGTCTAAACCTGCCCCGGAATGAAACAGGATTTTTTTTTAATGCAGTATCTTTGGTCTGAGCTGCCTCTGATTCAAAGGTATTCACCCCAGCTAGGGGTCAGGTCACCCAATTGATCAAAAAATAAATGTGTCTCCATCCTTTTTTGTATAGTGTCATATCTATATAAAATTATGGCGTGACATCAAATTATTATGTTTCAGTAACAGAACTCCTGAAATGCTTTGGTTTCAAAGGGAAGCTATGATTAGAAATGGATTGCTGGTAGGGCAATGCAGATACTGAGGGCTTTAAAGGCAATGAAGAAAGCACCTGGTTTTGACTTCTTCTTGGAAACACACCCGAGACAATGGTACAGCATTATAACTTTCATATTTTAAAGGAATATGCACATATTTAAACTGGTTTCATTTATAAGGTCAAGATAGCATGAGGTGTCAGAGACTTCTTTTTATTTCATCCTGACTCTTCACATGTTTGGACTAGGGTCAGGAATGCCATAGGGCCTATATCAGATGATAGAGAAAGATAAAGTCCCAGAATTACTCCTGATGCAGTGACGAGCTGCACCAACCTGGCCGGCTGTGCCACAGAGCAGATTCAAAGTGCCACCTCCTTCCTGAGGAGGATGGGAAGAAAAACTTTGCATTCTGCTGGCAGCTCCACAGGAGATCCCTGGTTTCCCTGGCTAGCTCTGCCCACTTTTGGAGCTACCCTGGCTCCACTAAGCATTTATAGTATTTATATAATATTTTAACAAGTTTATAAACTATGCTATACATTTCTTGTTTAGCAAAATAGCAGGAAGCGATATATACATCAATTTTTTTTATTTGGCATATTATCATTTTACAGGCTGAACATCCTTATACTGATATTGTCTGTTCTGAAAATAGTTTGTTGCCACTTGCATTACAGATCTATTGTTCAAGACAAAGGAATTTGCAGGATTTTATTTTAAAGGTTGTAATATGAACTAGAACCACTGCCACAAAATTAATCCACATATTTCTTAAAGACCAGTCTCAAGGCTAACAATGGTCATCATTCTGACTTTCATCTACAGTTCTCGACCATATTTCTGAAGAAGCCAAATTAGATTTAGATTTCCCCCCTTTCTTAGTTACTGCTTCTGAGATTAAAACAGCAGCCAAGAGATAAGGGAAGAACAAAGATTTATTAACAAGTGAGACAATATTGTGAGTCAGATATCTACAATACAGCCATAAAAATATAACCAAGCTTTCTAAGGCAATTACCAACATCCCAGATTAGAATCAAGGATTTGGATCTGAATTCTCAGCTCATACTTATCACTCTAATTGGACAGGTTCCAATCAGGATACTGAACTTCCAAATCTGAGAATGTTCAAATTTAGGTTAGGCCCTTTATAGAGCTGAGATCCAGAGTTTGTTTCAGGCCCATCTCTAACCAAAATTATGACACACAACATTTCTATATGCAGGAAAAGTAAATAACTTGTAGTTAGTAAAAGTAAGTAACTAAATGCAGGAAATGTAAAAAATCCTATCCTCTTATCACTCATAGACAAATACTTATTGTGTTAGCTAGATTTCTTTGTATGAGAGATTTTGATCACAACCACTTTCTCCTAATAGCCATCTACCCCTGTAGCCTACCAAAGCCAACAAAGCATCCTTTAGCTCCTGCATCTCTTGGTTAAGACGAATGGAATGCTTAGATCTAGCTAGTCTAGCAAATCTTTGAAGCCATATCACTGATAGATTCCCTCCACGGAATGGTGTTGACAGTTGAGAATCCCATCCAAAAAATACATTCCATGCTTGCATCTCTGGCTGGTTCTACAGCCAACTAAATATTTCCTGGCACCTGCTAAAGAGAACCTCAGTTACAGTACTATACTTGCTTTGTATCTAAATTCTACAAGAGGCATAGTTGGCTCTGGTCTCTGTACCTGCACTGACATTGTCTCCCATGAGAGCGAATATGCTGGCATTCCAAAATACTAGTTAGTGCCTTTCTTGAGCTATGTTTGTTGTAGCTTCTTTGTGGTAATCCCTAGAAAGGGAAGAACAGGCAGAATAAATTGACTGGCATAGCTCTGTGAAGCTTGAGTAAGGATCTTTAACACTTTGGTGTTTCTGAACACAAACAATGAGATTCATGGCAGGGAAACTTTTTACCTTAAAGTTCTTTAATTGATCAAAATAAGCATTTTGACCTCCTTTATCTGGGCAGTGAGAATACAATCTTTATTTGTTTTAAATAGGGCCAAATTCTGCCAAAGTAAATCTGGAGTAATTGCATTGACTTCACGGCAGTTTCTTCAAATTTACCCCAAATTTAAATCAGAGCAGAATTTGGCTCATCTTGCTTCAGTTAACTGTAGATATTTTGATACTCACAAATTCCTACAGCCACTTTAAATGCTGTGTTCCTTTTTAGCTTTAAGATAGGTTACCTTGTGAGAAAAGAAAATTGCTTTAGTTTTGCAATACTGTAATGAACCATTTTATAACAGATTACAAATGTATATCAGAAAATGCAGTGGATATTATGTACATATACATGCATGCAACATCAGTAGGAGCCACAGAATGCAATTTGTCCCTTAGTATAATTTTACTGTGCAAATTCCATAGCCATAGAATGAATTTGAAATTTTCCATTTTATCACACACTACGCACGTCACTGTAACACCAGGTGCCACATGCCACTCCCTTAGTGCTCTGCCAGCTTGTCTCAGTCCTGTATTGAAAGGGTCACCAAAGCTGAAAGTGTCATTCCGTTCCCTTGTATATGCAGTCCTTGATATCAATGCAGACAACAAAAGTCCTAGATACAATGGAGGTGTTTGCAATGTAGATATCTGTTTACTATGGACTGGATGAGACCAACGGCAACTCATTTCTTATGGGTCACTGGACAGCTATTCTACTTGTTGGTCATTACAGATTACATTTCAACTGCTGATCTAGTGGCAAAAGACTCCATATTCCATTATCCATCTAATAAGCTATTTGCTCTGCTTTAGCCATTTAATTAGGATTAGTCTTAAGTTTTTCTCCATTTTTTTATTTCACTATGCAGTTTCCCTTTACTTTACATGCCTTCTAAATCTGAACTTTTTCAAAAGAAATAAATGTTTGCTGATAGATGGAACAGGCAATAAAAGCATCATCAGAAAATTTATTAATGTAACTCTGCAGAACTGTTCAATAAGGATGATAGCCTGCAACATTTAGGAGTATTTTGAGTGAAGAATAATGTGTAGTAGATTTAGATTGATATGCGAGTGGTCGTGGGTTCATATTAGAGACATAAAGAAAACACTTTGTTCTCTTATCCATCATACACATTTAATCTAGGGGATTTTACTGCTCACTCTGTTCACTTTGTAAGTCAAATCCAGAGATGAAAAAGAGGAATTTTATATGTTTTGCCTGACAGCAGTAATGTTAAACTATGAACAATTTGGGATGTTTCTGCTTCTGATTTATGTGAATCCTTTTTTTTTGTTTTTTTCGTTCAAATTCGGTCAGCTCGTACTGAACAAAAGATGTTAGCTATACAAGAAAACATTATTATTGCATTTGTTAATGTGCTATCTAAAGCAATGATTTATTCTACTACACCCCACTGCCACCAGAAAATAAAACAAGTGAATAAATGTATTTCAAATCAAGAAAAAACTATAGGAGTCCTTGTGGCACCTTAGAGACTAACAAATTTATTTGGGCATAAGATTTCATGAGCTAAAACCCACTTCATCAGATGCATGGAGTGGAAAATACAGTAGGCAGGTATAAATACACAGCACATGAAAAGATGGGAGTTGCCTTACCAAGTGGAGGGGTCAGTGCTAACGAGCCAATTCAATTAAGGTGGAAGTGGCCTATTCTCAACAGTTGACAAGAAGGGATGAATACCAAGGGGAAAATCACTTTTGTAGTGCTAATGAGGCCAATGCAATCAAGGTGGCCCATTTCAAACAGTTGACAAGAAGGTGTGAGTATTAGCAGAGGGAAATTAGTTTTTGTAGTGACCCATTCACCCCCAGTCTTTATTCAGGCCTAATTTGATGGTGTCCAGTTTGCAAATTAATTATATCTGTTAATCTGTCAAACTACAATACCCACCTGGTGAAGTGAAGAAACAGATTGACAGAGCCATAAGGGTACCCAGAAGTCACCTACCACAGGACAGGCCCAACAAAGAAAGTAACAGAACGCCACTAGCCGTCACCTACAGCCCCCAACTAAAACCTCTCCAGAGCGTCATCAAAGAACAAGGATCTACAACCTATCCTGAAGGACGATCCCTCACTCTCACAGACCTTGGGAGACAGGCCGGTCCTTGCTTACAGACAGCCCCCGAATCTGAAGCAAATACTCACCAGCAACTACACACCACACAACAAAAACACTAACCCAGGAACCAATCCCTGCAACAAACCCCGTTGCCAACTCTGTCCGCATATCTATTCAAGGGCCACCATCATAGGACCTAACCACATCAGCCACACCCTCCGGGGCTCGTTCACTTGCACATCTACCAATGAGATAAATGCCATCATGTGTCAGCAGTACCCCTCTGCCATGTACATTGGCCAAACCGGACAGGCTCTACACAAGAGACTAAACTGACAAAAATCAGACATCAAGAATTATAACATTCAAAAACCAGTAGGAGAACACTTCAGTCTCCCTGGACACTCAATAACGGACTTAACAGTATCAATTCTTAAAAAAAAAAAAAAAAACTTCAAAACCAGACTCCAATGAGAAACTGCAAAACTGGAGTAAGTTCTGCACTTGGTAAGGCAACTCCCATCTTTTCATGTGTTGTGTATTTATACCTGCCTATTGTATTTTCCGCTCCATGTATCTGATGAAGTGGGTTTTAGCCCACAAAAGCTTATGCCCAAATACATTTGTTAGTCTCTAAGGTGCCACAAGGACTCCTCGTTGTTTTTGCTGATACAGACTAACATGGCTACCACTCTGAAACTTATAGGAGGCATGTGTTGGTTTCAAAGCTGATAGCTAATTTATACTGGATCTCTCATTTTCTCTTGTTATACTTATTTTGCATTCTAAATTGATTGCTTAGTTACTTTTGCTTAGTACAGTAAGCTGTCCAGACTTGGATCACAGACCTTAATAGCCTGAAAGGATTCCCATTAACAAATAAAGAGAGTCTAAAAAAATTCCACTTAGAGAGCAGAAAGTTAATATCACTAGGACCTCATCATCTGCCCCTCTAAAAAGCCATCTCAATGGAGGTACTGCTTTAATTCACCAGATCCTCACTGTCATGAGGGTTGGACTTAGTATATAAATGCCTTGATTCACTTCAGGTCCTGTTGGGTGTAATAGATAACAAAAAATACATGAGGTTGCTATTAAAATTCAAAAGGCAGATTTAAGAGTGACTGAGCTAGAAAGTGTTGTAGCAAGCTAGGATGAAAGAATCTCATCCTATGATTAGGACAATAAGGTCCTGGGGAAAAATTGGATGCCACTGAGAATGAGATGAGATTGTTGAATCCTCAAGCTTGTTGTAATTTCTAAGCAAATATCATTGGGAGCATTTGCTGCCTTTTTTCAACTTGTCTAGTCAAATTACTTGAGTGAGTTGTGCACAGCCCTGGATTGTCTGTCTTATGGCAGCATGAAGACTTCCTGTGAAGAAACTCCATGTACATTCACTATCCATATCTGCAGCCTGAACATTCTTCTTCCATGTCACGCACTCAAGATGAGGGATAGTGCTGAACACTAGGAGGTCTGCAGACAAAATAGCATTTAATGTACTTTGTATAGGAATATATCAAGACTGTATAGCGACATTGCAAGAAACAACTTTCAGAATTTATTATTCCATCAGTTATCATGTATATTGTTTTGTAAATTGAAATGTAGAGAGTACTGAGGTCAAGTTTATGCATTTAGAATAGCAGAGAAGGCTCAAGGAGAGTTGAACCTATGGAAGCCTCAGAGGCATCTCCGTGCATTTTGATAGCTTCCAGAAAAGAAGTTTGCAGTTTAACTAATTGGGGGCAGATACCCACTAGGAGCTAGTATTAATGTTACTTTACAATATATACACTTTTGCTGACTATGCATTGATAAATAGGAGGTTTGTTCGTTTGTTTGTTTTTTAATTGGGGCTACGTGTATGAATGATTATAATATAGCAGAGGTACTTTTCTGCCTCACAAATAACATTGAAGTTATCCCATGCCATGTGCTTTTTGTCTGTTTCATTCCTGGGTTAGATGCATTTCTAAAGCAGTATTCCCACATCAGATCTCTGCTTAGTATGAGTTTACATCAGTGATCAATCTATTTTTAACAAAGTCCAGTGACTTAAAAATTAAAGAAACTATAACCAAAAAAGTAGAAGCTGACATTTCATAGTCCAACATCTGAAGCTGATATAAGGACATGGTCTGCATCTGCAGGAGCCTCACTATGTCTGAAAATGGAACTGCTCTGGTTTTCCACATAAGTGCATTTTAAGCACAATCTGGCTGTGATAAACATGGAAGTAAGCTCCAACTTCTGTGAGTGAGAGTGTAATTTTTCTAATGATTCCTTATTAGTAGCCAGAACAATAAGTACCAGGAATGGAGTATTGTTTTTTCTTTGTTATGTGTTTCTTAATTTTGCCTGTTGGGAGGAGGTGAGACATCTATCTAGTAAGCTGGTTTTCCTCAGCATGTGTGCTAGCAAAATTAGTATCTGTAGTACCTGCAGCAGCCAACAATGGTGCAGCAAGTATAGACAGGGCTCTGGCATTTTTGCCACTTAAGCAGATTTACATGATTGAGTGTTTAAAACACCCGAGGCTGTCTGTCCTAGCACTTACAGCATTGCTAGTACTGGGGTAGCTATAAAACAGGTACTTTTTTAGTGCAGTCGGGGCCAAAAGTGGGTCACATCATCATCAACTGCTAATAAAGAAATCAGCCACTCCAGTTACACAAACAGCCTTGACCCCCTTTAAGTCACCTTTTTGTTTCAGACAGGTCTCTGTCACAAGACACTCTGATAGCATGTAGGTTACTGCTAACAGCTCTTATTCTGGAATGTACTCTGATGTTAATGGTTCTTCATATGTTTCAGGCGGCTTAATGTTAAGACAGGCAAGTGCTCTATTTATTAATGCCTGACAGCTGATCAATGACACTAATGGATTGTGTTCTGTTAACAGACAAAAAGATTCCCAGTCAGTGCAAGTGACTCTTAGGTTGTAAACTGCCAAATTAGGTCATAAGATCCCAAATTGGATTTTAAGCTCCATGGAGTAGGGACCATATATTTGTAGGGTGACCAGATAGCAAATATGAAAAATCGGGACAGGGTGGGGAGTAATAGGCACCTGTATAAGACAAAGCTCCAAATATTGGGGCTATCCCTATAAAATTGAGACATCTGGTCACCCTATATGTTTGTACACCACCTGGTACAGTGGAGCCCCAGTTCTATTAGGCATTATTGTAATATAAATAACAGCAGGAAAATCAAGCCTTTGTTTCCTTGCCTGGCATTCTTTTTCAACCTGGACACATTTCTTCTCAGGCTTCATAGGAGCTGAACACTACTGTCACCTGTGGATACTTCAGAGCCTCTTGAGGCTGTTCTTAACTGAATTTGCTACTCTGTGTCTTCTAACCATTCACTCTTTTTGTTTAATGTTTTGAAATGTCTTTGTAATTAAATGAAATATTGTAATAGTAACTTGATTTTTTTCCAAATGTTTTTCATGAAATTGTATAATTCCTAGATGTGGTCAGATTTCTTTTCCAGTGCCATACCAAAAAGGAAGTGTGGCCTTTTGAAAATGTCCCTCATGTTTCCCGTCTATAGACATTGTTACTGTACTGTTGTTTTATTTATAATTATGATTGTGAATGCCTCCTTGTTAATGAGAATATTCTCATAGAACTGGGGGGTGGGGATGCTAGGGAGGACAGTGGCTTTTCACCATAATGAAAATAATGGAATTTAAGCAAGATTTCATCCAATGTCAGTTTGTCGTTTTCATCTCAATGTATTGGTGGAGAGGGGAAATTGAATTGCTCCTTCTTAGTTCATCTTTTTGAAATTCAGCTTTCTGACAAATCTCATTGAGGTTGTTGCATTGTGAAGTTTCATAGATCAGTGTCTTCAGTGATTTATATCTTCACATTAATTTGAGAACTCTTACCATTTCAAGGCTGCACTGGGTCTATCTGCAACTGTTGGCTCTATTGGCAATAGGAATTAGAATCTCAGGGTTGGAAGGGACCTCAGGAGGTCATCTAGTCCAAACCCCTGCTCAAAGCAGAACAAATCCCCAAGTTTTGCCCCAGAACCCTAAATGGCCCCCTCAAGGATTGAACTCACAACGCTGGGTTTAGTAGGCTAATGCTCAAACCACTGAGCTACCCTCCCCCAGGTATTAGACCAAAAGATGCATCATCAGTGTACTACTTATGTCTTTTATAGAACATTTTGTATATGTAGAGATAATAGGCCAGATCATTAACTATTTTAAATCTGTATAGCCTCATTGACTTCAATGGAGCTACATAGATTTACACCCGCTTGAGAATCTGATCCAGTGGGCCAATCCTCTCATTGAACTCAATGGCTACATTCCCATTGACTTCAGTGGGAGCAGGAGACCCAGTTTCTTTATAATGGGATTTGATCTTTGACTATATTCTGTTTAGATGTATATATTGTTATAGGGTAACATTATTAAGCATCTTTGTTTGAAGTATCATTTTTGAGCAAACAATGCTCAAATATGTATTTCTATTTTAGTTGACAGTGTGAATTTTCGGTAATGCAACCTTGTCTCCCAAGGACATCAAATTTTGTAATTCAAAGAAGAGCGAGAAGTCATTTCTTTGTTCTAAGCATTGTATTAGATAAAGTCATTGATTTCTGCAATTTACTTTGATAGGAATCACATTGTTCCCACCTCTGTGGTGAAGTGTCTGGGGTCATGCTTTCCTACACACTCTCCTTTAACAAGCTTATGAAGTTGGCAGTTAGGATGCCCTTGTATGGGTGTTAAGATGTCCTTCCATTACTAGGCTTCATTCATTTGTGTTGTATTTTTGTCTTTAAAAGAGTCATTCATGCTGGCATTGCATCAAAGATGAGTCATTATAACAAACTGTTCTCTGAATTGGTTGATAAAGTTTTACATGGATTTCCTGATTCAGGACAACTTGAAAAGGGAAAATGGTTTGAATGTATTGTTCATGCCATTAAATCATTACAGAGCATGTGCTATATATTAGAAATAAGAAAGCACCTCTCAAAGTATAGGCTGATACACAATACTTGTAAGTCAAGTATCAGAGGGGTAGCCGTGTTAGTCTGAATCTGTAAAAAGCAACAGGGGGTCCTGTGACACCTTTAAGACTAACAGAAGTATTGGAGCATAAGCTTTCGTGGGTGAATGCCCACTTCATCAGACGCAATGGACATTTCCAGAGGCAGGTATAAATCAATATGGAGATAACGAGCTTAGTTCAATCAGGGAGGGTGAGGTGCTCTGCTAGCAGTTGAGGTGTGAACACCAAGGGAGGAGAAACTGTTTCTGTAGTTGGATAGCCATTCACAGTCTTTGTTTAATCCTGATCTGATGGTGTCAAATTTGCAAATGAACTGGAGCTCAGCAGTTTCTCTTCGGAGTCTGGTCCTGAAGTTTTTTTGCTGTAAGATGGCTACCTTTACATCTGCAATTGTGTGGCCAGGGAGATTGCAGTGTTCTCCTACAGGTTTTTGTGTATTGCCATTCCTGATATCTGACTTGTGTCCATTTATCCTCTTGCGTAGTGACTGTCCAGTTTGGCCAATGTATATAGCAGAGGGGCATTGCTGGCATATGATGGCATATATAACATTGGTGGACATGCAGGTGAATGAGCCGGTGATGTTGTATACCTGTAAGTGTTGTAATAAACTCAGGACAGACAGCTGCAAGGGGTGGGGCGGGTAGAAAACAGTCCCAGAAGGGTAAAAGGCCCTCCTCCCAATCAGGATCAGCTGAGAGAGAGTTACCTGAGGACAATTAGGATCAGCTGATTCCAACTAAGGGCTGCCTGAGACCTTTTTAAACCTTCCCCTGTTGAGGGGGGGAGTCAAGCTGCCAGTAGGCGAGGAGCAGCAAGATAGACTCATAGACTTTAAGGTCAGAAGGGACCATTATGATCATCTGGTCTGACCCCCTGCATGCTGCAGGCCACAAGACCCTTCCCTGGACTCTGCCGTTGAAGTCCCCAATCCTGTGTTTTAGTGACTTCAATCGGCAGAGACCCTCCTGCTAGTGATCCCTGCCCCATGCTGCGGAGGAAGGCGAAAAACCTCCAGAGGCTCAGCCAATCTACCCTGGAGGAAAATTCCTTCCCGACCCCAAATATGGCGATCAGTAATACCCCGAGCATGTAGGCAAGAGTCTCTAGCCTGACCCTTGTTGGCCATTATGCTATTTACGTACCATTGCTTGGTTTTCCTTGGCTACTATGTTTTACCATTAAACCATTCCCTCCATAAACTTATCTAACTTAATCTTAAAACCAGACAGGTCCGTCGCCCCCACCGTTTCCCTCGGAAGGCCGTTCCAATATTTCACCCCTCTGACGGTCAGAAACCTTCGTCTAATTTCAAGCCTGAACTTCCCCACGGCCAGTTTATATCCATTTGTTCTCGTGTCCACATTAGTACTAAGCTGGAATAATTCCTCTCCCTCCCTTGTATTTATCCCTCTGATATATTTAAAGATAGCAATCATATCCCCCCTCAGCCTTCGTTTTGTCAGACTAAACAACCCAAGCTCCTCTAATCTCTTTTCATACGACAGGTTTTCCATTCCTCTGATCATCCTGGTTGCCCTTCTCTGCACCCGTTCCAGTTTGAGTTCATCTTTTTTAAACATGGGAGACCAGAACTGCACACAGTACTCCAAATGAGGTCTCACCAGCGCCTTATATAACGGACGCAGGACCTCCTTATCCCTACTAGATATACCTCGCCTAATACATCCCAAGACCGCATTGGCTTTTTTCACCGCCACGTCACATTGTCGACTCATAGTCATCCTGCGGTCTACAAGGACCCCTAGGTCCTTCTCCTCTTCCATTACTTCTAACCAATACGTCCCCATCTTGTAACTAAAATTGTTATTAGTCATCCCCAAGTGCATCACCTTACACTTTTCACTATTAAATTTCATCTTATTTCTGATACTCCAATTCACAAGCTCATTCAAGTCTCCCTGCAGAATATCCCTATCCTCCTCCGAATTTGCAACTCCTCCCACCTTCGTATCATCCGCAAACTTTATCAGCCCACTCTTGCAATCGGTTCCGAAGTCAGTTATAAATAGATTAAATAAAATGGGTCCCAAAACCGAACCTTGAGGCACTCCACTAGTAACCTCCCTCCAACCTGACAGTTCACCCTTTAATACAACCCGCTGCATTCTCCCCATTAACCAATTCCTTATCCACCTCTGGATTTTCATATCGATCCCCATGTTTTCCAGTTTAACCAATAATTCCTCATGGGGTACAGTATCAAACGCTTTACTGAAATCCAGGTATATTAGGTCTACCGCATTTCCCTTATCTAATAAGTCCGTTACTTTCTCAAAGAAGGAGATCAGATTCGTTTGGCACGATCTACCCTTCGTAAAACCATGCTGTAATTTATCGCAATTGCCATTAACCTCTAGGTCCTCAACTAGTTTCTCTTTCAGAATCTTCTCCAGCACCTTGCACACTACAGATGTTAAACTAACAGGCCTGTAGTTACCCGGATCACTTTTTTTCCCTTTCTTGAAAATAGGAACCATGTTGGCTATTCTCCAGTCTAACGGGATCACCCCTGAGTTTACAGATTCATTAAATATTATCGCTAATGGGCCTGTTATTTCCCGTGCCAATTCCTTCAATATTCTCGGGTGAAGATCGTCCGGTCCTCCCGACTTAGTCCCATTAAGGCGTTCAAGTTTTGTTTCTACCTCGGATGCGGTAATCCCCCATCCTGTATGCCCCTCTGTAACAGTGCTAGTATCCCTAATACCTTCATTGGCCTCATTAAACACCGATGCAAAATATTCATTGAGATATTGCGCCATGCCTAGATTATCTTTAATCTCCTCTCCGGCTATAGTCTTCAGCGGTCCCACTTCTTCTTTCTCTGCTTTCTTCCTATTTATATGGCTGTAAAATCTTTTACTATTGCTTTTAATTCCCCTCGCTAGGTCCAACTCTACACGGCCTTTGGCCTTTCTCACTCTATCTCTACATTCTCTGACATACTCACCAGGAGTAGAGGCTGCATTCCCTTCCATAAGGGAGGAAAACAAGCCTAAAAGACTGACTGAGAGAAGGAGTGGACTGCCCCTGTGCAGCCAAAGGGACTGTTTTACCCCAAGCCCGTCTCGCCAAGGCTAAAAACAGCTGAGGCTGGTGAGACCGAAAAGGTGCCTTGCCACAGTGTGCATATATATGCAGATGTATATCAGAACAATCCTGAAGTGCACATTACATATCCAAGTGACTTAATATATCTATCTAGATTTTTGTAAGGTCACCCATCCCCATGTTACCTTTTCATAGCTGTCCTTCTTTTCTTCCCATTTCCCATTCCTATCCCCACCATTGTTACTTCCACTCTTCGCTTCATATACACAATTAAATCGTAAGCTCTTCAGGGTAGGGACAATGTATGTTTTATTGTCTGTGTTCAGGGTGGAATCTACAAAGCAACTTAGGTGTCTAGATAGAAGTTAGGACCTTAACTTCCATTGATTTCAGTGACTGATTTCAGTAGAATTTAGGAGGCTACATTGATTTGTGGAGTCCACCATAAATGTCTTATGAATAGTAACATTGTGTGTGTGTCTGTTTTTCCTTATTCCTTTGCTCCTTTTGCACAATATCTCACATTCAGTATAATTTTCCTTTGGATTTGTTTCTCTCAGTTCATTTTTGCCATCCTCTTGTCTCTAATTGTAGAATGAGATCCATAACATACTGAGTTAGTACAGTTCAACATTCAAACTCGTGTTTTCTACAGGTCTCTTGTGAAACTCACCAACCTTAATCATTTAACAAAAACAACATTTAAACACAATAAAATTTCTGAGTCACCCACTGATACTTCCACTCTCAGTAAAATGTATGGTTTCAGGGTAGCAGCCGTGTTAGTCTGTATCCGCAAAAAGAACAGGAGTACTTGTGGCACCTTAGAGACTAACAAATTTATTAGAGCATAAGCTTTCGTGGACTACAGCCCACTTCTATATGCATCCGAAGAAGTGGGCTGTAGCCCACGAAAGCTTATGCTCTAATAAATTTGTTAGTCTCTAAGGTGCACAAGTACTCCTGTTCTTTTTTTAGTAAAATGTATGTGTGCCTCATTTTATTCATCTGGTTAGGTGCTAATCCTCAAAATGCTTCTGCATATGCATATGTAACCCACATACCTCCTGGGCATGGTGGGCACTGAGACCACTTAGAAAGAGAGATTAATGAGTCTGCACTACAGCCTTAGCTAATAGTCATATATATGGCTTTTAGATCATGCAGTCGAGGCTCATGCATTAAGATCCAGAGGTCCCAGGTTTGATCCCACCCGCCAACGACCAGGGTCTGCTGGTGTTACATATACATTTAACACATGTGAACAATCCCAGTAATCTCAATTTGTGTGTAAAGTTATACATGTGGAGAAGTCTTAGGGGGCCTCTTAGATTTTAAATTTCTTGAGGTAATAGTCCTTGTCCTCTGTTTCTTCTTTACATCATAGAGTACACTATTTACTCTCAACAAGCAATTAGTGCCAATTGTGGTCTTGCCTACATGGCTGCAGAGGGGCCCAATGGGGAGAAAAGTCCCCCCCCCCCATCCCTGCATACTCCTCCATGGCTTGTCCACATTTCTGCTACATATATTTGGAGAAGCAGGGCCACATTCCTAGTATTCTGTTACATCTGCCTTCCTCCACCATGCAGTTGGGCAGATTAAGTTGATAGGGTCATGGAATCTGCTAGTGGTAAAGATCGGTATCCAATTCCTACTCCCCGGGAACCGAGTGGAAGAGCAGGAGAGGAACTGAAGCACAGTTCCTTCCCTACGTTGCTCCTAGGGCTGCTCAGCTACATGTTAACCCTTTCTCTAGGCTAGAAGTAATCAGCAATCTAGCCCTAAATAATGATGATGCTGTTCAGCGGGGCTTGAAATTAAGCAAAAATGAGTCCGCCTATCACAAGCTATAACCCCAAAACACACATATCAAGTAAAGTTAATTGAATGCAAAATTTCTGGATTAGGAGCAAACTTTTTAAAAGTGCCTATGTCACTTTGGAGCCTAAGTCTCATTTATTTTCAAAAGACACACTTGAAAACTTCCTGTTACTTTGGTTATCTAAACATTAGTTTATGTCCTGTGCTGAAATCAATATCCAAGTAGTAGTCAAGTAATAGATTCTGAGCCCACTAAATGATAGTTCATGAATAAGCGCTAGATGAAGAAGGATGCCATATATTAAGTTGGTTGTCCCTAGGTAAACTGTCTTTGTATGTCAGTGGCAGAGCACTTGTATTGGAAGCCAAGTTCTTGTTGCAACAACTTTTAAAGAAAATGCAAAAGTTGTTTTGTTAATGATAATCTAGGTCTCTAGCCTGCAAAAAAACAGACTCTTACACCTGCACAGAGTCCCATTAAATTCACTGGGAATTCAGGTAGGGTATAAAGGTTCACCCATGCACACCCTTTTGCAGGACTGAGGCCATAATGCGTTCAGCAGAATCTTCATGAGTACTGTAATCACAAACAAGGTACAAGTTCTTTTTTTGCATGTGCAAAGGAAATTCCTATGTTGTTTGCAATGCTGTTGTAGCTGTGTTGGTCCCAGAATATTAGAGTGACAAGGTGGGTGAGCTAATATCTTTTATTGGACCAACTTCTTTTGGTGAAAGATACAAGCTTTTGAGCTACATAGAGCTTTTCTTCAGGTCTTCTGTGAAAAGGTAGCTTTTGAGAAGACCTGAAGACGAGCTCTCTGTAGGTCGCAAGCCTGTCTCTTTCACCAACAGAAGTTGGTCCAATAAAAGATACTACTTCACCCACATTGTCTCTCAAAGGAGATTCCTAGGCATTTACTCTTACATAATTAATTTAATCTACTCTTGTGTGTAATGAAAAAAATTCTTAATCTTTTTAGGAAAAACTGTCAGAAGAGGACAGAAAATGCAAAGAAACTATGGAACACATTCATATTGCAGTAGATGAAGATTCAAGAAGTGAAAGTAGCAGTACTGAAGAAGAGAAAGAAAAGACAAAATTGCTATTAGAACGATTGAAAGCTCTGGAGGTAAGAAATAAAATAACTTTACACATAAAATATACCACTTCTTATAGTGGTACTGAATCAATGTGGTATAAATCCAGTCTTTCTCAGTTCACTTAGACTCATGTAACAGTATTTTTTTATCATGATTCATTTATCAAGGATGAGCAAAAAGTTCCATCTTGGAACTACTGTCTCTAATGTCAAGGATCATATATCCTTAAAAAGTACTTCATAAATAATTTTAATTCAGTTCAAGCTATAGGCTCAATCAAACCCGTTGACACTATCCAATAAGAAAACTTGTGTCATTCTGACTTTTTTTCAAGTGTTAATTTTTTAAATCGTGTGTCGCATACATAATTTAATAACCATCATAAAAATGGCATTCCTTCACTCTGGTGTTTGCTGCTGAAGTTGCAATATTTGGAGTACTTATTGTTGAAAACCTCACAGTCCTTACCAAACCCCCCAAGGAGAATGTACCTGAGTAAGTGCACTGAGTTCAATGTGCATGTACTTAAGCATGATGTAATAACCTCAAGGTTCGGAACCAAGGTCTGGACCAACATAGAATCAAATTCTGAAGTTCTTATTCAGTGCTCAATTCATTGTAGTCTGTTCAGGTTCTTATACAGTGGTTCAGTAGTACAGTATACAAATGCTTTCTAGTGATCTCAGCAGGAGTTTTGCCTGAGATTGAGAAAAACAAGGACTAAAGAGTCAGTCACTGGGGCTATAGATTTCTTGTTTAAGCAAACAGGAAAATTCTCCTTCTGCTTCATAATCCACATAACATTCTCACTTGATTTATACTCCAATTCAATTAAAAATCAAGTTCAATATTAGTGTCCTGGAAAATTTTGTAAAACAAAAATAAAACAAAAAGTGGTAGGTGTGTTCAGATCTAAGTACAAAGCACAGGCCTCACCTAAAATTATACAAGGTCTTTATAATTATGTCTGTAAATATATTTTCCCTTTAAAGACCCACACAAATATCACTGAAATGAACATATTAAATGTTAATTCTCACTAATCCTACATAGAACAATTGCTTCATAATATGTATGCATTTTACCTAGGTCTATAGAACTTGAAATAAACAAAAGCACTTATTTAGTCTTAATTGTATCATTGATGTTGAGTGACTTGAGGTTCCTTGTAAATTTCTTTTTCCAAATATGCATAATTTGAGTTCCCTTGGCCTTGTTTTCAGTCAATCTGCATGACTGTGCAGTCCTTTATGTCCTTTCAGCTGATAAGAAATCATTCAATAAAGTCATAACCTTTTATCAATTATGGCAAACTGCCTAGAAGGAAAAAAAACATAACATTAAGGACAGACAGGATCTGTCTCTGGGAGGTCAGTTAATAGGTTTCCTCACTGGTGTCAGCTTTGTGCAGTAGCTTGTAAAAAACCATGTATTAGCAAATGCCAATACTTCAAGAATTAATCTACATAAATAGTCTAATGAGCAGTCAAAGAAGAAAAATGAACTGCAGGGCCAACATTAATTGTGCCCAAAGATAATTAAAACAAAGTGTTGTTAATTGTGTGTTGGTTTAATGTTATATATCCTTGCCCTTGTTTTTTCTTGGAGGGTATAAATTTTTATGTCAAAGGCTGAAAGCTCTTTGGTTTATTAATCAAGAGATACATTTTCTCGGTTATTTGCAATTAGCAGTTCTCATCCTTTAGTATTCTGAGAGTAATTAATCTTAGTATTTCATTAATGTATTAAAAAAAACAGAAAATGGGTATTTGACATTACATTCACAGTAAAGTAATTAGCAGGTTCCTTCATCTTGAGTATTCAAATTATTACAATTATCAGACATGATTCATAAAATTAACAAGTCTAATAAAGCACATAGTAAAGTTAGTCCATCATCTGTGCAGTGTTATGCATTAAGATTATGCCTATAAACAAAACTCATGAATATTACCTTTCTCAGGACCACATTGTGCTGTCACTAATATTTGCATGGAGGTAACTAACAGCAGGATTCGGCCCACTGTATGGTGACTGATGCAGAGCTGATCGGAATTTTTTTCCCCTGTGGATAGATTTGGAAAAACTGGAACCGGAAAATTTTCAGCCAAAACCCAAATGTTTTTGGCTGAAAAGTTTGCAATTTTGGCCAAAGTGTATAAGATGAAAATGCAAAATTTTCTGCGGAAAGCAGACTCTTTTAATGAAAAATGTTATTTCGTTGGAAACTCAATTTTTCACTGAGACAGTTTTGTTGGAAATTTTTTGACCAGCCTTTGATCAATGGAAGACCATTTGGAGGAGCTGATTCCTTTTTAAAAATTATTTGTTGGCCCAGTGCATAATTTTACCAGTAGTATTTTTTTGGGGGGCGGGGGAGGGGAAATGTTACAAGAAAATATTTTCATTATATATTTCTCTCTACAAGCAGTGGATTGCTGGCATTAGCATACATTAATATCAGAAGAAGGCACCAAGAAATAATTTAATATATAGTTAGATGTGACATAGCTTATCATGCAATGGACACATGTTACATTCAGTCAGTGATTTAAAAACCACGGTAAACCCGTATATGTAAACACTGCCATGAGTAATAAGCACACTGCTTATATGCTAGAGAGTATTTCTATTCACCAACTATCCAAAACACTTAATTTTTTTTCTCTGTTATTTCTCTTTCTAAGTCTTAATACTTACTTTGGTTAAATGAATCACATGTATAATATTTCTGTTAGTAAAGTGTATAAGTTGGATTGTGTGGAAGTAATATCTCCTGCTTCCTTTGTGAGCAGGATACATTGTTCTAAACAAAACTGCTTGTTACTTATAGTGGAAAATTAGGACTAAGGCATCAATTCTGGAAAGCACTTGCTTAAGTGGTTAAGCAACATTGGGTTTGCTCAAGGACTCTCCTGAATAGGGATGCATTCCCAAATATAAGGAACATAAAGGACCTCAACACTCATCTCAGATACAATTGGTACTTTAAAATAGCATTATGGCTTAATACAATAGATAGAGATTATAAGTATATGTACACCAGGCAGTAAAATAAGAGTAGATAATTTTGGACACAGTTTGAGATGGGAATTTGCAAGATGCACCTAGTCTCATCAAACTAATAAAAGATAAAATAAAGCATCTGATTATAAATAATTTTGTATCACAGACTTGTAATGTCTTTTCAAGCCTTGTGTATCTTCCTAGCTCTATTAGCTCTGGTCTACACTGTTACGCAACTTCAGCTTCATGAATAACGTAGCTGAAGTTGACGTACTTAAATCTACTCACCGTGATGTCTTCACTCCCCCTTCAACTCTGCCTGCACCTCTTGCGTACCAGAGTTGACGGGAGAGTGCTCGGCGATTGATTTATTGTGTCTGATGCGATAAATCGACCCCCGCTGGATCGATCGCTGCCCGTTGATCCAGCGGGTAATGTAGACAAGCCCTTACTTCCTTTGGAAACCACCCTAATCATAACACCACCTCTTAAAAATCCCATTCAAAATTGTTGGCCCAAAGTGGAAATTTTATTTAAAAAGTTGGCAGAAATATAGCATATGTGTGTGATTTAAAAATATTTTCAATATATAAATATTTTCAGAAATATGCTATTTGTGTCTGTGTATATATATGTATGTATGTAGTGCCGGGAGCTGGGCTTACCGGTGGCATCACTTGGTAGTTAAGTCATTGGGCCCTCAATTTCCCCCTCCCAGTCTCTGGTGCTTCCTATCAGCAACTCCTCCAGAACTGGGCTGACCTACCTTTTGGTTGTGTGTCAACTCAGTCCTCCAGCAGGGTCACCAATTTAACTCATACCCCCTTTCGAGGCAGCAGCATTCAACAAATTGTAGAGGGTCCCACATCCTTCTGACAAGAGAGGATCCTCAGTTTATCTCCTGGCCCCTGCAGATGGCTGGTCCTTCCCATGAGGCTTTCAGCGTCTCCATCTTCTCCTTACTTCTGGGAGGAGTGGAAGTGATGGTTATATCCCTGTATGACAAGGGCGTTTGAGAAAGAAGCCTGGACCCTTCCACTACACTGAGCTCTTATTCTGGGCCCTATGCGAGGCAAACGAAGTCAGGCATCAGGGTGTGCCTCAAGACTGCCTCCTTGGACTGCTTCCTACTATCCACCCCTTCCACAACTTAATATAGCAAAGGGGGGTGGGGGAAAGGGTAACTGAACCTTCAGCCTGGCTAGAGTCATCTGGTAGTCCCTTCCTCCCCGCAGAGGCTTTTGTGGCAGCTTTGGTCTGGAGAACTCAGGGTAGATCTGACCTGTTCCCCCATCTGAGTTGTCTGGCTCCCTTTAAAGTCCTTCCTCCAGCTGAAGCATGCTCTGCAGGTTTGGGGAAAGGAGGGGGTGCAGAGTTACAGGGGCCCAGAACTGCTCCTTAACGCTTTCCGTTCTAATGTGGGATTTATACTCTTCATCACTGTCTCTCCCCCACCCCCACATGTTCTTGTAACGAATATTTGACACTGACTTATGAATTCAGCACATATTTTAAGAAGAGATCATTTGCATCAAGAACGTTTTCACATATTTAGCCAAATATACAATTTCAACACCTAAGAGATTCCCAGGGTACACAGAGTCCTTCCTTTCTCTTCCCAGCCCTTCCTCATCATCCTATTGCTGGAGTGTGCTCTCCCTGCACTAAAGATGGTAATATATTTATAATTAATCTAGGGAAGAATTTGAACTAGTAGCAAAAAAAAGGTTTTGCTATATACTAACATCTTTGAAGAACAACATACTAAAGCAGAGGAGTTACCATCTATCAACACCCTAGCCCCAAAGAAGCACACCAATGGGTTATTCAGCTTATATTTTTATGCTACCCATATAGGAAAAAATAATCTTATGTTCTAATTACATAACAGGAAGAGAATTCTTTGTATGCTAATAGTATTTGGAATACTGAACATCACCACAATAGCTGGGAGGCAAGTAATGGGTTTCTGCACGTATGGTCTGCTGCCAAAATGGCAAATATGATGAAGCTAGTACAAACTGATGCTGAACTGAATGTTGCAGAGTATCCATTCTAGAGTAAAAACAGTTATACATTTTATTCTCAAGTAATATGTTGCTAAAAGGGAGAAAATGACTTTGAGTGCAGTTGTTTTTAACACTATTTTTCTCATTAACTGTTGAGTACTTTGCCGAATAAACCACCACACTGCATCTTAGCATAGATGGTTTCTCAGTGAACAATACAGAGCAATTTAGTAAAGTGTTTTTACTGTCAGCCTACTCAAATTTTTTTTCCCCCAGATGAGGTGTTATGATCCCTTTGACAAAGTTTAGTATTCCCTCATTTGCCCTTTTAATGATGATCTTTTTACATCTTTTATCAGTCATAGCAATTCTTTTTCCAGCCTACTGACTGATAAATACTCTTATGCATGGCGGAATATGATGTTTATTATTTTCTAATTGTGTTGGATAATATGAATTTTAAGCACATTTTTATTTTTAATCATTTTAATTTTCTCAGTTGCATGAAGGGGGCAGGCAATAATTATTTAATGGCAGTAGATGTTGAGATTCAAAAAGTTAAAGTTTTATTTATTTGTAACAAGCCTAATTTACAGAATTTTACCCATAAAGCCTCCACAGATAGGAGGTTGAAGCTAAAACAAACAAAAATCTCAGGCCTTTTTGTGGGCGGGAGGCTGCATTCCAGGTTGAATGGAGCAAACCCCCCCGATAAGGCACATGACAAGGACAGGGGAAGCCACCTCACTGCTGAACAGCTCCAGCCCATGGTAAGCAGACCCCCCTCATTCTCGGCCAGTGAATGAGTGAGCAGGGCCATGACAGCAGGGCAACAGGATCCTGTGATACCAGATCCTTGAAGGTGATAGATGTCAGGGAGGCTGCGCTCATTGACTACTTTCGGTGGACATTTTCCCCCTCGCTTTATGTGTCAGGTGAAATTGACATTTACTGACGACTAATGATTTAAATGGAATCCTTCCAACCCTATAAATACCATACATTTTTAATCAAATGAAACAGATGACAAATAACAAATGGTTCAAAATCCATTATACCCCACTCTGTGTCATTGGAATTCATATCAAATTGTGATCTCTTGGATATCAAAACTCCCTTGTGGCATCAGCATTCTTAGTTAGCTGCTCATGAAATCCGCTTAATTTACTCCAGCAGTTATGATCAAACACCTTATAACTCTTACGAAGCAAAAGTAATTCCACTGGTAAATCCATTGTGTATGTGGACTTCTGAAAAAGATAAAAGATTAATGATGTAAGAAGAGTAGTGCAACTCTTTGGTTGGTTTTCATTTTCTTGTCTGATTTCAGCAGAAGAGTAATTGGAGATATATTTTTTTTAAAGGCAGTCAGGAAAACCTGCGCAACATGGTATATTTTGTACGTGGATCAACCCTCAGTATAGCTACATATTACCCACACTATGTGAAAAAGGTTGAAAAGTCAAACACTTAGAAATTAGGAAATGCCAGAATTAAGGTGGCCTTTGCAACCTTAATTTGACTCCCTTGTATGTATGCATTAAGATACAGTCTCTAATTATATTATCACATACTATTTATTTTAACAGAACCCCTGACTTCTTCTCCACTGCCTCACTGATTCTAAGGCCTGGTCTACATTGGTGGGGAGGGGGAAGAATCGATCTAAGTTACGCAACTTCAGCTACGTGAATAACGTAGCTGAAGTCGATGTACTTAGATCGACTTACCGTGGTGTCTTCCGCTGCCGCTCCCCCGTTGACTCTGCCTGTGCATCTCGCCGAGCTGGACTACAGGAGTCGACGGGAGAGCGCTCGTAGATCGATTGCTGCCCACCGATCTGGCCGGTAATGAAGACATAACCTTAGTCGGAATTCCTTTACTTAGGCAGTCCCAGTCATGCACCCTGTTACCTTCCCTAACTCCCAGTCCCAGTCGCCTTGCCCAGCCAGTCCCAGTCTCCCCCTACTCTAACTCTAACTCCCAGTCCCAGTTTCCTCTCCCCACCACAGCCTCCAGTCCCCCACCCTCCCTGGCTCACTGATTCTACTTGCCCCACTCTCCTCACGTCCAGCTATTGCCCTCTCCACATTCAAATAAAGCAGCTTCCTTCTCCATGCTTCCTGGGCCTTACTGAAAGCACCGGGGAGAGAGGCTTCCTGCTGTCGGTTCTGGGGCCTGGCCCTGGCTCACAGCATCCCTAAATTGCAATTGCAGGGAAAGTCCTGCTTAGCCCCAAGCTGGACTGTGCCCAGTGTGGATGGAAGTTTGGGGGAATTTAGCTGCAAAGTACCATCAAGTCTTTCCTGAGCATGTACAAACTGTGATTTTCCAAGGACTTCTCACTTGGCCAGATTTGGGTGAAATTTTACCGGGATGACAAAAAGCACATTTCAGCCCAAAAAATTAAAGTTTGGCAAAGTGAAGAGCAACTGAAAACTAGGTCTTATCATTGCAAGTCTCAGGCAACCTTAATAATAGACAGTGCTAACAACCCCACATAAAATGCTAAAGATCAGCAAAGGATTCTCATTATGTATTACTACTGAATCACTTGAATTACTTGTGAATTTCACTTCTGTGTTCCGTTTAAGCCCTTTGAGGCTTTATTTAGCAAGTATGTCCTCCCTGGCCATGCAGGAATACCAAAAAGCTTGGCCTTCCCATCAAGCAAGAAGTTTCTGTTCCAACTATGCAGCAAGGAAAGGCTTCCCACAGTAGCAGTTCCTGTGCTGTGGGGAACCCTAGGACTTCTTGCTTCTCACAACCTCCCCTGACCAAAGAGCAAGTCCTCCAAAAAGGAGCAGGGGACAGTCTAGTTCATAGCTCTGTCCCCTCTATACCAGCCTGTGGAGTGGAGTGGGGAGAGGTGGGGTGGGGTGATATGTGAATAGAGCAGTTTTCACTCTTCCTGTGCATACAGGGATCACCTGGGAGGGCGCGTTCCAATCTGTCCTCCTGGAATGGTGCAGCCCTTCACTACGCTACAGGACTCTGGCCCCAATCTAGCCCTAAAAGCAATAGTCATTTTGATTTTAAAAAATTAAATTAACAAATCAGTGATAAATACTGTGTCAGCTTTTGAAGGCTTATTAAAATCTGTCTGATACACAGACATTTATGCATTGTGGAGAATTCAGCATGAAATAATTAGGTCTGACTGTATTAAGTGTTCTAGCCTTTTTTTTTTTTTTTTTTTTTTAAGTTCTCTCATTGCAACTCTCTAAAAACCATTTGCTTTTGATTGAGCAGTCAGGAAGAAAGCAACCTTTCTGTCAAATGGTGTTAGCCTGAGGGAATAAACCGAAGGATGCTGAATGAAAGCACTTTCAAAAAGACAATTTTTTTTTAAAACAGTAAACATAGACTTTATGAAAAGGTTTCTGCAAAATACACAAATCTTTCTGTCTGATGGCCTTCTTTCATGCACTAGGCCAGGGGTCTCAAACTCAAATGACCACGAGGGCCACATGAGGACTAGTACATTGGCCCGAGGGCTGCATTTACTGACACCTCCCCCACGCCGCCCTTGGTCCCGCCCCCACTCCACCCCTTCCATGAGGCAGCACCCCTGCCCAGCCTCTTCCCACCCCTTCCCTGCCCCCATTCCAACCCCTTCCCTGAAATCCCCACCCCAACTCTGTCCCCTCCCTGCCCCCAGGGGTGTGGCGGGGGCTCAGGGCAGGGAGTTGGGGTGTGGGGTGCAGGAGGGATGCAGGGTATGGCGGGGGGTCAGGGTGAAGGGTGAGGCAGGGGGCTCAGGGCAGGGGGTTTGGCTGCAGGAGGGATTTGGGGGGTGGGCTCCGGCCTGATGCGCACCGGGGGCAGGGCAGGTTGCCTGCCTGCCCTGCCCCCGCGCCGCTCTGAGAAGCAGATGGAACCTGGGGAAGGAGGGGTGCAGGGGGGTGTGTGGCTGTTGCTTCAGGCACCGCCCCCAGCAGCTCCCATTGGTGGCGGTTCCCCATTCGTGGCCAAGCCCCCCTCCTTCCCCAGGTTCCGTCCGCTTCCCAGAGCAGCGCGGGGGCAGGGCAGGCAGGCAGGTAGTCTGCCCTGCCCCCAGTGCGCGTCAGGCCGGAGCCGCTCTAGGTAAATGCTGGGGGAGGGCGGGGGAGCTCGCGGGCTGCAGAAAATAACTCCATGGGCCGCATGCGACCCCGGGCCGCGTGTTTGAGACCCCTGCACTACGCCTGGGTCCTTTTCCTTGAAGAGGAACGAGGTTGTGGTTAAGGGTTGGACTGAGACTCAGGAAATCTGGGTCCAGTTCCAGCTCAACTACAGACCTTCTGTATCTTGTACAAGTAATTTAATTTCTCGGTGCTTCAATTCCTTATCTGTAAAGAATGGGGATGTGAGAGGGCAATCAAGTACCTTGGGGAGAGGGTGCCTGAGTTTGGCTTGTTGGCTTTCTTTCCTCAGGGGTCATTTTACAGATTTGGACCCAGAAACACAAATCAAAGAACCACTGAGACACAAGGGTCACAATTGGGAAAATGGAGACTTACAGTTCAGTGGGTTATCCCATTAAGGTAACAGAAAATGGTGCATATTGGCTAAGAGGAGAACAAAGGTCAGAGAGGAGATGGGGGACTAGTTAGTAAGTACTGTCTTAGACTTGGCTATTCTAGCTATTAATATTGATAGCCCTTTTATGTGTTTTGTTTGTCTGTTGTCCTGGCCCTTCATCTCCAAAATGGGCAAGGAAAGAATAAATAAAATGGGACTTTGAGTTTTATCTAACCATCTGGAGTACTGGTGTGATACTTACAAACTAATTTGCCTGTTGAGGCTCTCTGACAGATGATAATACATCCTGTTTCTGTCTTGTCTACTTAGACTGTAAGTTGTTTAGGGCGGGAGCTGCCTCTTTCTGTGTCTGTAGAGTGCCTAGAATGTTGGAAGCTGGAGCTTCAAGGGGCTACTGTAATACAAATAATACAAATTTTATTAAAGTGAATGTTTAAAATTAAATTTACACAAGTTGAGAAGGAAGGTGCTGTACATCTGGGGTCAGGCTTGGGTTATGGGGGATTGCAAGTATCGGTTACAAGGTTCACGGGGTACATACATATCACATAACCAGCATAGATCCAGACTGGGGTGTGGGAGTTTTTAAAGCATCAGTGGATAAGTGGGCTCGGGTACGCCACCCATGGAATGTATTAAGAGTCCAAGTCAGTATTGGTGTAGAGAATAAGTACATAGGTGGGGTGCATCCCTCGGTTCATCAGGGAAGGAAGCGGATTATTTCCCTGGTCGGCGGTCTCAGTTACTCGACCTGGTACTGGCGGTGTCCCATGATGTGTTCCTTGTAGATGTCTCTGGATCTCCTGATGGTGACCTCCTGAGCTGTTTCATGAGCTGGACTTTTGCATTGACTGACTCCGCACGCTCTCAGTACCGGCTCATTGTGGGGGTCCCATGTGCCCTTCTTCTTTTCTGCGTCAGTTACGATGATGTCGGATTGCAGTTGGCTGTCTGTCCCGGGGATGGCGGAGTCGACAGTGATCTTCCCCAGGGACAGCAGGATGGCTTTCACCAGCCAATTCTGGATGGCGTCATGGCGGTGCCGCCAGGCTCCGTAGTGGTGTTTGCATCCACACAGGATGTGGGACAGGGTCACGTTGGCATATGCACTTCCTACAGTGCTTGTCCCAGTTGCCGTGGTGGACGGCTCCATTGAGGGGAACGCAATTGAGTCAGGCCCGGTGGATGAACTGCCAGTCGGTGAACCTGATGAAGTTGCCCCCAGGGAGGAAGTGGTTGCTGGCGTCCCACTTACTGGACATCTCAAACACCTTGCCCTGGTCCGGCTTCCGCTTGAGGTTCTCGGCATAGTGGCAGTGGATGGCATCTGTCAGGGTCCTTTCCAGCATCGTTTTGGCGGTTGGGGTGACGATGGTGTGGTCTGGGGTCTTTATGTGCGGCACCAATATTCCCAACTCCCAGCGCTCCTCGCATCACTTCCAGCGGCAGCGAATCCTCTTTTCTAGGCATCTTGAGGCATTGCGGGCACGGGACCAGAGAGAGGACAGGTCTCCCCCCGCTCTCACAAACTCAGCCTCCAGGGAGCCGCTGAGGTAAGTGGCGACGTCCTGCTTGGAGGGGGCCCTGACAATTCGTTTCCTGACCATGTCCCGCATGGCTTCATCTGCAATGCTCCTCATCGTCGGGTCCAGGCATGTCAGGAGGCGGAAGGCATGGATGGTCACTGCCATGTCACCCAGGTCGCCCATCCGAGGTATGTTGGAGCCGCCCTGCCTGTGGGAAATGTAGATGATGTCGATGCTAGCCCTCTGGGGAAGATAGAGCCATTAAATAATAAATACTATTACTTGGCCCTGTCCCTGAATGAAAGTCAGTTCATTCCCAAAGCTACCATTTTGTTTTTTTCTACCTCTAACCCACATTCTGTATTAAAAGTACAACATAACTTCCAGTTAAGACAGATATTGGTAAGCAATCAGTGACTCTTACAGGTTGTTACATACCTAGGTAGCAGGCAACCAGCCCTCCTGCCTCAAGCACCTAAATTCTGCAATTTGCATCAGTTCCACAAGCTGAGGAAATTAGTGACCGTAGGCTGCTGTCAGCCTTACTTTCTTGCACCAAAATAGCAAGCCACTGAGGTAGCATAAAATTGTGATCTTGAAGTTTTCCAATGAAAGGCCTAATTCATGTGTGAAAATCTCATTGCTCGCGGGTGAGTGAAAGTCAATGAAAGTTTCAGTAAACTGAACTATAGTAGACCTAGTTTCTACTTGAGAAGAGTCTCAAAAAGCCTTCCCCTTGATTCTAATTATAGTGTTTTTCCCTCTCACTCTTTGCAGTTTATCATGGGAAAATGTGTTTTGTTTTAATAAATTGAGCTTTTGGGAGAGGGTTCACTTAGGATCATAAGCTAAATGTTTCAGTGTATTAAAAGGGTAATTTCCCCCATATCATCACCATTAAACAAATGAGGAAGTATGTCAAATACTTCCCATATTATGCTTTTATTACTCTATGGAGAGAGACTATTTGATAACCAAATAGCTGAGAGAGACAGTGTTTATAAAGACACTTATTTCCTTTGGGTGAACTGAAATTTCAAAGAGAAAGCAACTTCATTTTAATCTGTAATGTTGCAGTTTATAGATTCTGGGCTTCCTTGGTTTTTTTTTTTAAACAGATATTCCCATATGGATTATGATGTGTATTAAATAAATAATTTGTTCGTTATTTAGTTTGTTAGAAGATAGACTTTTTTTCACCTAAGAAAGTATACAGTTTCCAGCATCAAGGAGTCTAAAATCCCTTTGGTAACAAGAAGAAACTTGTTATTTACTGGAAGTGAACTGCTTCATCTGCACTTGTTGCCTACAAGAAAGTTTAATCCCATTACTTAGAATTGCAACATAATCACTGAATTGCCTAAAAATAATCTACAGCAAATAGTCCTCCTTCAGTCACCACATTTAATTTGATTCATCCAAACAGCCTCTCTCCCCAGTTTCCTGGGCACTCACATGTGTGTGTAGTCCATCGGTTTGAGGATGACGTTTTCATGCTCTCTCTTTTTGTGGATTCTGGAGTGACTCTGAAGTCCAAAGTGTGACATGCATGCTTGTGAGCGGATCCGGCAGACAAAGTCATTGGGGAGCGTCTTGGTAGCTATAGCGGTAGTATGACGCTTTTCTCTTGCAGCTAACCATTGATTACTGCTGTCCTCTTCAAAGGGTTGGAAAACTCTGAGTGTTGTGTGTTGCCAGGCTGATCTATTTAATCCAGCCTTCTCAAGATCATCCGGTTTTATTGCACCAAAGTGTGTGCTGTCCTTGATGCTGTCCTTGTAGCCCTTTCTGGGGTGGCCTTGGTTCCGGTGGCCTTGCGCCAATTCTCCATAGAAATTTTTTCTGGGGAGTCGCTGTTCAAGCATCCCAATGATGTGTCCAACCCAGCATAGTTGGGCTTTTATCAGCATGGCCTCGATGCTTATGGCATTTGACTTTTGGAGAACCTGAGGTTGGTAATTTTGTCCTGCCAGCGGATTCCCATAATGGTGCACAGAGACTGCATATGGAAGGCCTCTAGCTGCTTGATATGCCATTTGTATGGTGTCCAGGTCTCACAGTCATAGAGGAGAGATGTGAGCACAAGAGCATCATAATGTTTTATTTTTGTTGAGAGGATTGTTGTTGTGGGATTTCAGGACTTTGTTACCTAACTTTCCTAATGACTGAGAAGCTTTCAGTATACTGTTTGTGATCTCTTTGTAAAGATATCCATCATGGGAGATATTGCTGCTGAGATAGGTAAAACTGTCAACTTGCTTTAGTTGGTTTCCATTAATGGATATGCTACGGGGTATGGCACAGAGCGGTGAAGATGATTGGTGCAAACTCACCATTTTGTTGCACTTAGATTGAAGATGTCATGCTCTCTCCAAACTACAATGCTGTTTGCTTGTAATAATAATGATAAACTTTTACTTCCCAGTATTTAAGCAATTTTTCAAATAAAAAATCTACTGTAATTATACCATTATGGCTAATCTATTTAAAAATCTATCCCTCCCCCACCACGCACACACACACACACCACATTAATTAACGGATAAAACTGCTAGATTACATAACCATTACAAAAACTACATGTCAGATATTTTAGTTACTGAAATCTAAATATTAAAAGTATTATTATTTTATTACTAAAAATATGAAAATGTAAATAAAAATGTGAATAGAGGTGTTATATTCACTTGAAAGAACTTGGACTACTGAAAATATCTGTTGGACTGTGATGAGGTATACCAAGGTTTACTGCCCCATACTGGAGGTCCCACCACCTTGGTGCATCTGGCCCAAGGAAGGTTTCCTTTTGGAGAAAAAAGCAGTGAGTTTAGATCTCCAAGAGCTGCATAGAGAGGTCACCCAGGGTCAGCTGCAGGCAGTACCAATGATAATAGGTTCTTTGGTGGCTAGAAAGGCTAGGAGCAGACAAAAAGCCAATGAGACCCCAACAGGTGAGGTAAAAAGGGTTGGATGCTTCCTCCCAGGGGCAGTTCTAGGTGAAATTAGGACAGGAGAGGAAGGATCTACACCTCTCTTAACCCAAAGCCCAGTCCGGCCATTGGCTAACTCTGCACATTTCTGATTGAGTCAATGAAAGATTGTTTTATGTTGTGGAATGTAAAACTGAGGTCTCCACCTTGAGCTGGGCATCAGTTGACTGCTATAAAATTATACGGTTCTTCCTTGTGAGTCCATTGCTTCTGGTGAACCTGTGACATGAAGACATTGGCTACATTCAAAGTTAATAAAGTATACTTCAGTATATAAGGCTAGAAAATGACATGAAGAAGGTATAAGATCTTTTCTATCCAGCACCTTCCCTTTTTGTAGTCTTGCCAGGACTCTTGGCACGCAAAGACAAAGAATGTCTAGTGTGGACACTAGTCTCCCTAAAGGTGATGAAGATAGCCCTGCCCCTCCCCTCTGGATACAGCAGGAACTACTTCGGTTTGCACTCCCCTATCACTGTTGAAACTATTGTGCTTGTCTTTGGGACTGGCTGGTGGTGCACAATCCTTCCCCCTAAATGGAACAGTCTCTTAATATAAATATGCATAAATAGCCATCACCTGGAGGAAGGTGACATGGGGACATACATCTACCTACGGCTTTTTTTTGCTTCAGATTTTTAAATTAAACAAACCCCTTTCCTGTTACAAGAGCTTTTTAAAATGTATTAAATATTAAAAAGTGGGGGGAATAAGAAATGAGTGATGGATGGCATTGAAAATGTACTTAACAATACAAAGCTATTATAAAACCATATTTAAGGGTAATATATTTTCCAAGCGCTGTTAAAATGAAACTGCACACCACCAAATATGGACACCATTGAAAACACTTCCTTTCTCCCAGAAGAGTCCTTATAATGAGTTTGAACTAAACATACATCTGTGTCCTAAATATTTACAACTTAAAATTGTTTTAGAAAGAACTGACATTTTAATCAGATTAAAGTTATTTTGCTCCCATGAGGAGCGTAAGGAATTTAATGAAAACCATGCCTATACTTAGTGGCATTTTCATGATCTCCAGATTTCTTGATGTCTGGAAAAAATAACGCTGTATACGGTATCTCAATTTATTTTTCTTATAGTTTTAAATTGAGTGCAATTATTTTCAGTTGGGAGGTTGGGAGTTTGGGGGATATAATAGGTTAATAATAGTAATAGGTAAATCCCTTCACCTCTAGGTCACTGCTGAATGCAATTTGTGTGGGATAACTGAATGTTATCGATTGACTGTTGAACAATCAGTTAAGTGTATCAGTCTGGCTTCTGGTAAAGAAACGTTCATATTCACAAATGGCTTTATCAAGCACAATTAGTACTAAATAGCTCCTTTATTGCTACACTCAGAAAAGAGGTCAAGGATTGAATTGACATGGAACACATACTACTGCCTTAGGTATGCTCTTGAGGGCTGGTAGAAAATTTTTGCTGAAACTGTTTTTGATGAAAAATTGGAGGGGTTTTGACTAAATGAAAATTGTTGATAGATAAATTGAATGCCAAATTTTAAAATTCCAAAGTATCTAAATTCCAAAATGCTGCCATAGTTTCTTAGGGTAGTTTTAGTTCAGGTGACTCATGTGGCCATGTGACTGCATTCCCCTCCCTCACCAAGCTGGGAGATCATTTTGGCATAAGCCAGAATTTTCCTTGTTCAGCCTACTCATGCAATTAATATAGTTTTTAATAGAAGTTTTTGTTCACTTTCTGGTTTGGTTTCAGATACTTAAATGCTCTTACCACAAACATAACACTGTCCAGGTCAGGTTAAGGTTAATTGATAAGGCAGATAACCTATGCTATTACCTATTTATATTTACTCAAGGTAGATTGACATGGGGCTTGATTTTTCAGCTCCTTTCATATGCACTAAATTTTCTTTTAAAAATATTATTTTTACTTTTCTACTAATGTTTTAGCCTATTATAATGTATACAAGCAATGGAAACTGTATTTAAACTTGAGGCTCTTCGAAACAATGTGTTGAGTTACTGAATTTACAGAAAAACCTGGAGAACAGAGATTTACATTTTCTGTATTGTCTGCAACACAGCTAAATATAATTGTTTACAACTAAATATAAAGGCTTCCATTTTGCAGACCTTCCATAACAACTATTTCATATTCCGCCCCATTCTGTAGTGAATCCTTGCTGGGTTGTAATTAATCTCATATTTTGAATCTCAAGTACTTTTGCTTAAGTGTTTAAAAGACTTTTATAATTCCACTGTTAATCACTTTAAGTATCGTTGGATCATTCTGTGTAGAGAACCTCACTGCGTATCATCAGTAAGTAATGTAACTTAGCTTCTTAACAATCAAAAATGCAAAAAAAAGAAAAAGGAAAATGCAGCATCCTATTCAAATGAGAGAAAAATTTGCCAAACAAAGCTTCCTGTGCTTTCACTTAGTTTACCACGCTCTTATTTGTAATTTTAAAATAGTAAGTCATAATAATTTATTTTTATGTATATATAATTTCTATTGGAAATCTATTCTGAGGTTGATCCTGCAAACCATTGTTTAAGTGAGTCTGCAAGAGGCTTCTCATGGAGCAAGGGCTTTTTAACTGAGAGAAGTTTTGTAGGATCAGGCCCTACATTTCTAATTTACATACTAATGCAATGCGTTTTGTGATCCAATGAAGCAAGTCTCCAATAATAAATAGTTCATAGACTTAAAATAATAAGTAGCTGGAATTCATGTCAAATTGATCTAAATAGGAAAATCCCATATGCCATCAGCATTCTTTGTTGGCTGCAGAGGAAATCCCATTAATTTACTTCAGCAGTTAGAATTGCAAGGTATTTGATTCTCACATAGCAAAAAAGAATTTCTCTCAATTCATTTTCTTCTATGGGCTTTGGAAGATGATGAAACATGAATGAGGTTAGGAGAGTAACACAACTTTAAAAAAATGATAATGATTTTATTTTTGTTAAACTTGCATAACACCACAAATTAGACACTCACATCCCAGACCTGACCCAGCTGGCCCAGATCCTTAGCTGACTTAGGTCAATTGAGGTTCTTGATTCCGTTTTGGGGGGGGGGGGCAGACACACACACACACACACACACACACACACACACACACATACATACATATATATACACACACACACACCTTTGACATATATGCATAATCAGAACATCATTGTTTCAGTATCCTTGTTTTTTAAAGTCCTTTGTTGGTCCACAGCAGTTAAAACCTAAATATTTATTCTGATTTTTAAAAGTCAGTTTAACCTGTCAGTGTGGTACATGCAGACTTTAAGATTAGTTATAATTTCAATAATTTATGTAAAATTAAAATAGAATGAATAAATCAAGCATGTACTATGCAACAAATATCTGCTTTCAATTGAGCAGTAAAACCAAAAAAAGCTACATCAAATATATGTATATTTTGTGTCAGTATATATTTGCCTGTTTAAGATTTGCAATGGTATTAAACAGCACGTAGAAGGCAGAGTTTGATTTTACAGAAAGACACAACCATTTTTGCAGTCATTTTCCCCCATTTTTTCTAATGCCTGAGATTTGTTATATTTGTGTTTGTTTTCATGCTTTGATATCTCAGCCGTCCTTGGCACACTATCAAGTGTGGTTACCCTTAATGAATCTGCCCAGATGGTGTCTTGGAGATCCTCAGTCCTTTTTGTCCTGAGATTTCTGAGCATCCTTTCTTCACCTCATTGCACCTGGAGTACTAACCAAATGGCCAGGAAAGTGGCTTTCTCCCAGGACAGCAACCTTTTTGCATTTTAACAGTGAGCAGCTGTCTCCATCCCACAGAGACCAAAAGCAGCCATCTGATCTTTTTGACTTACATGCACAAATTTCCTACATAGGTGGAAGGGTGAATAGTTTGCCTGACATTCTGACCCATTAAACTCTGAAATATGCAGGTTCATAATGCCATCTAGAGGACATAGTCCTTTCCTTTTCTGCATAAGGACATGAGATAACACTCCCTTTCCATTATATATGGTGATGGTGCTTATACGCCTTTGCAATTCAATATCTCCATATTCCTGTCCTGATTAACACACACTGCATGCAAGGCCCAAACTGGAAAACCATTTCAGAAAAGAAGATGGAAATGCCCTTTTATTGAGAATGACAACTCTCCCTATTTAATTAATATGTAAACTCCTTGTTATCCCCAGTCAAGCCCTCAGCCAGTGCTTCCAAAATAGTCTTTGCTGACTGTAACACTCATACACTTCATCTGAAATTTTAATGTGAGACAAGATTCTTTTCCAGAAAGAGTAACGATAAGAGCTTTTAGTTTTTTTCACTCCAGTTTGCTGCAATCTGCTGAAAAAGAAGGGGTCTTACAAGTTAGTCATTTTGCTATGTAAAATTCTCTGATGAGGTTATTCCAACAGCAGTTGAGGGTCAGCTGAAAAACTGAGTCTGACAGTTGAGCATCATGTCCAAAAATTAAAGAGCACACCAAATGTAATGCCATCATGCTTCTTAATCAGGCAAAATACATGAGTCCCCCTGTCTTCTCAGTCAAGCCTGCCTCTCTCGTTTACAAGTGCTCAATGACAGTCGTCCTCACAGTTGCTCTCCAAGCACCTTTGTACCTCTAGAATCCCCCACTTAATCTAACTCTACTCTCATATCCTTGCAATTGTTGTCTTCTTCATGCCTAGGTTAAACCTCTGAGGACTCTGCCTGCACTTTATACTCTCTCAGTCTTTTCAACAGTCACATCTAATCTTTCATCCTGGCCTTATATTGAACTCATCCCTGAAATTCCACTCCCAAAACACCTCTTGTCACCCTAATACCTCCTTAAGCAGTAGAGTCTTGCTCATTTGTGGCACTTCTATTTGAAATGTGCAGTTAGCATTTCTCTTAACAGTCTGTGGCAATCTGGAAATCGGTTGGAAGAGGTTTTCCCTGAAAAACTGACCTGGTTAGAGTGCAAAGAATTTCTCCCTGCCTTTTCTCTAGAGTAGCATCACTCAACCAGAGGTACGTGGTCTCCTGAGGGTCCACGAGCAGGTTTCGGGAGAACCACCAAAATAATCCAGAGAGCAGGGCCAGCGTTCGACTCTCTGGGGCCCAGAGCAGAAAGCTGAAGCCAGAGCCCTGCTGCCTGGGGATGAAGTTAAAGCCTGAGCCCCGCCACCCAGGGCTGAACCCAAAGACCGAGCAACTTAGTTTTGTGGGGCCCCAGGCAATTGCCCTGCCTGTTACCCTCAAATGACAGCCCTGGCTTTTACTGGATATACAGAAAAACAGTTGTGGCACAGGTGGGCCATGGAAGTTTTATAGCATGTTGGGGGTGGGGGGAGAGGCCTCAGAAAGAAAAAGGTTGAGAACCCCTGCTCTAGAGGTTCATCAATGGCTGTTTTCATTCTTATGGAATTTTTCTGTTCTGGAGTTCAAACATGCCTACATTTTTGCTCTCCATTCTGCTACATGCAGTGCTGTCCCTCCCCAGCAATATCCAGATCTCTTTTGACTTTTGTTTACATGTTCAGTAAACCCCTCCTCTCAGCAAAAGTCCATTGCCTATTGCTTAGCAGTCTCCCAAAGAGTTTTATCATTGCGTTTTATTTCACTCCATTTTAATCACTACCATCTCTGATAGGAACAATGGAAGTTATGTTCTTCATTTTCTTAAATAGACAATGCCAATTCTTCCTTAAATCCAACCTACATCATCACAATAGTAATTATTTTGCTAGGTCTCTAAATTTCCATAAAATAAATCCAAGCTCTAGGGACACTACCCTGTTCTTTAATCAACCTTGTTTTCATTTTTAAAAAGTAATTGCCCATTTATTTTAAGACAAACCAATACATTTATCAGACAGACATTCAAATCATGCTGAATATTTTGCCAAAATAACACTTCTGTTTTGAGATAGACTTCCCTGATTTCAATAACTTAACTTAAATACCCACTGACTCTGTAGTGTGATGAGTGGAACTGGAGAAAGAAGGTCAGGTTTCAGAAAGGACATACTTTGCTGTTACACAAGGGTCTTGAGAATTCAGTCCAGGGCCATGTTCCTACCAGACAGACAGTCCAGTGTAACGTAGCCTCCATGCATGATCATTAAATCATGTCTTTCCTACAATTTAGCCTCTTTGCTGCATCACATATTGCTTGTGAAACAGATTCTCTCTTCCTCTCAGTTCCCCTTTGTTTATCAAAACTATTTCTCTTTTCATTTTAGCGATTCTTTCTGTTCCTTGTCCATCTCCTTTGCCCTCCACAGGAGAAATAGGGTATGCATAAAATGATGAAAATTTCTTTTGTTAAACAACCAATTTGCCCTGCTGGTGACCTCTTGTGAGCAGGGCTATTTCCCAGTTGCAGGCCTATCTGAGTGAGCAGTAATATGATCGATCCCAGGTATATATTACATTGCATAATATTTCACACATTGATTTATTTGTGTTCTCTTGTACACATTTCCCCCCAGGCCAATCGATTAATCATTGATATTGCTCTTGAGTAGCAGTTGGGATTAAGATAACAGCAACATTTCCTCATGGTCAATAGTAATGTTTGTATATTTGACTTCCCTGGGATAAATTCGGACCTGGTATAAGTGGGTGTAATTCCGCTGACTGCAGTGGAGTTGACCATACCACTAGTCTGAATTTTGCCCATTTTTTGTCGTTAGTTATATAAATCAGATAACAGTCTGCATTCTGCCCTCCTTCTCATAGGCGTATCTCATGTGAAATCAATGTAAATAGCACTGAGGTAGCTCACAGAATTTAGCCTAACATATGTGATTAGAGCTAGGCACATAATTCAAAACACTCCATTTTCTTTATTCTGTTTTTGAATTAGTCACAGACAGTTTGAGAAATCCGTGAATGTTCTCATTCTTTGAAATTAGTCATAAAATCCTTCAGCAACTATTGTTTGCCTAAGCTTTGTTGCTGATTTTTACAATGTGGAATCTCACTATGTTGGTTAGTTACAAGATATCAAGTGTCATCATTTTTGTTCCGTAGTTGCATCCCTGACATGTGTACCTAACAATCTCAGCATGAACTGGGGATGTTTCTGTCACATGTGCAATCCAAAATTTATATTGTGACCTTCAACACGGGGCATGCTAAATGAATAAAGATACTTATTGTGGTACTATACTGATTCCAAAAAAAATGAGTATGTCAAATAAAAATATACTTTTCACACACACCTGGTTTTCTTTTATGTACTTTTTGTGATAGTGTTGCATATTTTCTGTTTTCCATTAAATGTAAATTCACAACATTTACCCTGTAAAAGCTTTTGAAAATTCTCTTTTTAATAATTTGTCACAGAGGCCTCTGGATTGGCTCTAAGCTATACAGAAGAATGCCATTCTATGTTTTGAACAAGGCTTTCTATCCCATTTGTCCTATCTTTCAGTTTGGGTTTATGGGAAGTTTCCTTGACGTAGGTGATGACTCCATAGGGGCAAGCCCTTGGTAATAAGAACTCTTAGGGCAGGTCTACACTAACCCCCCAATTCGAACTAAGGTACGCAACTTCAGCTATGTGAATAACATAGCTGAAGTTCGAAGTACCTTAATTCGAACTTACCTCAGTCCAGACGCGGCAGGCAGGCTCCCCTGTCGACTTTGCGGTACGCCTCTAGCCGAGCTGGAGTACCGCAGTTGACGGCGAGCACTTCCGGGTTCGACTTATCTCGTCCAGACAAGATGCGATAAGTCGAACCCAGAAGTTCGATTTGCTTGCCGCCGAACTACCGGGTAGTGTAGACCTACCCTTAGACTACTGGTCGCAGCTGCATCCGGCATCCCCCAGAGATGGTTTAGAATAACCATGGTGTGCTGCTATGATAGACCACTTCTAAGGCCACCACCGCCCAGCAAAATGCATCCATCCCTTCTGAAGGTAGCACAACCTGGGAAAAGGTAGGTTGTAAAAGATACTAAATTCCAGATGCTTTTGTTCTGTTATAGGTGAAGTAAAATTGCACTGAAAAAGCAACTTCATTTTTAATTTAACCTATTGTGTATCATGATGTAAACAGAGTGACTTACAGGATGTTATTTTCTGTGTGTTGTGCCTGTAAGAAGAAAAATAGATGAAATTCAAAGCTTTCAGGGAAAGAAAGATGTTTGTGACTGGAGTGTTATTTCATTTGGCAGCAAGTAAACAATACTTTGCTGGTTCACTTATGAGAAGTTAGCTATTGGCTATTAAAAAACTTCATCGCATTATGTGGGCATTGTGTCATATCTATTGCACAATGTACCAAATACCTACTATGCTTGGTTTTGAGTTGTGGTGGTGTTTTTTTAACTTCTCACCTGGAGGGGAGAGGGAAGCAAATGAAATCCTTGAGAAGAAGGTCATTTTGAAATCCCTGGGGACAGTTGACTTATGGATGCACTTCTATGGAATTGAATAAAATGAAATTGCAGCTAACCCTGCCTTTCAGGAACCTCTGTATGGCTAAATATAGAAAAACACATGTTATAAGTTTCTTTTAGGAATTGTGAAACAGTTGACATTAATAGCTTAAATTGTGATGAAAGTCAATAATTTTAAAGTGTGGAATAAAACAAAGTTTATACACTGTAGGGGAAGGATGGTAAATAGCTTTTAGCTTTCATGAAAAAATTAATATATCATTTTGTGATACAGTTAAAGTATAATATTATGGCACCATACTATACTTTAAATGTTTCTGTTATACAACATAGCAAAGCAAAAGAGATGATTCCCTTTTCACATATACACACACAAAAGGACAATAAACTAAAAAGGAAACTTGCAAATTTAAAAAAAAAGTGTGTGTGGGGAGGGGGGAGGGAAGATGTGTCCTATTTGTTTCTTTAAGATGTTTAAAAAAGGCCTGAACATTTGTGGGTGGTGGTGGTGAAAAGTTTCTGCTTATTTTTACCTATACATTACACCGGAATGTATAGGTAAAAATATCACCTTCCACCATGAAAACTCCATGGATGGCTGGAAAACTCAGAGGATTGTTACATCAGACATACCAAGAATGAGAAATTTGAACAATTAAGAAAAGAAGAAATATTTGGTCAGGCTGTTTGTATGCTAAAGACTTTTTATTTTTTGTTTGTTTTTTAAAACACCTATTTATTCCAAACACTGGATAAATGGTTGGAGGGAAAAATCGCTGTTAAAGATTCAACACCCTGCCTCTTCAATTAAAGATGGAAAAAGCATCCATTCCAGTTCTCTGGCCTCCCAGTGACACAGCCAGCAAAACCAGGGAGGGGAAGACTTGACAATAGTAATATTTCTAATCTAAAAGACAGACAGGGAAAAATAAATTTGGGAGGGACAAGGTGAAATATCAAGCTTTATATCATAAACAAAAATATAATGTGTTTTTGTTTGGTTTTGTGCTTTGGGGAGTCATGGGGGGCAAGGGTCCCTACAAGTCTCCTCTAGACCCCACTGCAGGTCCTTGTACTCTCCCCCCTCCAGCAGATGCCGAAGAGGTTCTTGGAGCAAACAAAAGAAAAGTCCTCTCCTGTGGGAGAGGGGAGCATGTGGGAAATCAAACAGATGCAAGGCAAAACAATTCAGGCAGTCTTCCTGGGTCTTCATCTACACAAGGTCCACTTTCAGCTCCTCCTCATGAGGCGTGTTGCTCTGAGGCTGGGTTGTGCAGCTTTGGGAGCAGCATGGCTTGTTGCTGTCTCCTTCTCAGTGGGCCTGTCTCACGTCTGAGGCAGGGCAGCCTTCTCCCTGTTCACTGCCCCTTCCTGTGATTAGGTTTTCCCTTTTAAGCTCCCCACTCTCCAGGCAAGACAAACCTTGCAGGTGTACCTTGTTAGTGCTGGACAGGCCCATAGGCGCTCGATACTCTCCTCTATGTCAGTGTGAGACTGTGCCTCTTTACGTACCTCACCTCTCAATCTGGAGAAGCCATACTGGGGCCATTAGTTGCCATCCCTGATCTCCCATGAAAAGAAATCGGTGTTATGGTCCCCTTCCGCCTACTGCTGTACTCTGAATCTGTAGGGTTGTAGCACAAGGTACCATCTCATTATATGTAGGTTTGTGTCTTTCATGGTGTGAATCCAGCGTAGGGGAGTGTGATCTGTGACCAGAGAGAGGTCAGATAATTCCCAAAGGAAAACATGGCCCACTTAATCGCCAGTGCCTCCTTTTCAATAATTAAGTCTTTCTCTGGGAAAGAGCTTCCTACTCAGGTATAGGACTGGGTGTTCTTCTCCTTCAACATTTTGCAAGAGTATAGCGCTGAGCTCAATGATAAGGTTTTTATGTGCAGCATGAACTCCCAGGAGAAATCAAGGCTGAAGAGCATGAGTGCCTGGCACAGTTGTGTTTTCGGCTCATTAAAACTGACTTCGCATTTCTCATCCCATTGGATCTTTTTACTGTTGTTGCCTTTTATGAGGTCTGTAAGGGTCGCCGCAATTGAGGCAAAACCAGGTATAAACCTCCACTAATAGCTGACCAGACCGAGAAAACATCTTACTTGCCTACTTGTCTTGGGAATGGAACACACTGTTAGAGCCTGTATCTTGTTGACCACTGATTTCATCAGACCACCTCCTATGCAGTATCCAAGTAGGCTACATCATTTACGGCTAACTTACATTTTACTGGATTGGCTGTAAGTCCTGCATCCTATAAGGCTTTTAGCATCGCCTTTAAGTGCAGTAGGTGGTCTTCCCAGGTAGGACTATAGACAACGATGCCGTCTATGTAGCCCACGGCATACTGACGGTGGGGCCTGAGGATCCTATTCATAAGCCTTTGGAAAGTCATGGCAGCTCCAAGGACTTCAAAAGGCATAGTCTTGAACTGGAAGTGTCCAAAAGTGGTGTAGAAAGATGTTTTCTCATGCAAAGAAGGGGATAAAGGAATCTGCCAGTACCTTTTTGTTAAGTCAGTAGTGTTCAGGTGTTTCATTGGTCTCAGCTGCTCCAGTAGCTCATCTACACTTGACATTGGGTAAGTGTTGAATTTTGAGATGGCATTAACCTTTCTAAAGTCAATGCAGAACTGAACTGTCCAGTTTGGGAATGAGAATTATGGGGCTTGTCCATTCACTTTTGGATGGGACGATTACCCCCATATCCACATCACTCGTACTTCCCCTCAAACTATATCCCATATCATCCATGGCAATGGCTTAGCATTCTTCCTGACCAGCTGGTCCAGGTTGGTCTCCAAATGGTATTGAACCAACTGCATTCTCCCTGGGTGGATGGAGAATACAGTTGCAAAGTTCTGTTGCAAAGTTCTGAATACAGTTGCAGAGCTGCTTTCTTTGCACAGGGGAGAGCCCCTTCCCTTGCTGTACTGTTGTCATTCTTGGCTGCTGAGTCCTTGGGGTCCTAATTCAGGTTCCAGAAGACAGGGAGTTATTATCAGGGCCTCCCATGTCTTCCAAGGTTTGAGAAGATTCATGTGATAGATCTTGATTTTCTTCTCCTCCATGGCAGTTTCATCTCACAGTCCATTAGCCCAACCTGCCTGACCACTGCAAAGTCCCAGTCTTATTAATCTCTCCTCATACGGAAGCCGTTCCATTATTTTGTTGCCCTTTTCTGAACCTTTTCCAATTCAGGTTTCCAATTTTTGAGATGGGGCGACCACATCTGAATGCAGTATTCAAGATGTGGGCATACCATGGATTTATATAGAGGCAATATGATATTTTCTGTCATCTTATCTATCCCTTTCTTAATGATTCCCAACATTCTGTTCGCTTTTTTGACTGCCGCTGCACATTGAGTGGATGTTTTCAGAGAACTATCCACAATGACTCTAAGATCTTTTTCTTGAGTGGTAACAGCTAATTTAGACCCCATCATTTGATATTTATAGTTGGGATTATGTTTTCCAGTGTGCATTACTTTGCATTTATCAACATTGAATTTCATCTGCCATTTTGTTGCCAGTTTTGTGAGATACTTTTGTAGCTCTTCGCAGTATGCCTGGGACTTAACTATCTTGAGTACTTTTGTATCATCTGCAAATTTTGCCACCTCACTGTTTACCCCTTTTTCCAGATCATTTATGGATATGTTGAATAGGACTGGTCCCAGTACAGACCCCTGGGGGATACCGCTATTTACCTCTCTCCATTCTGAAAATTGACCATTTATTCCTACCCTTTGTTTCCTATCTTTTAACCAGTTACCAGTCCATGAGAGGACCTTCCCTCTTATCCCACGGCAGCTTACTTTGCTTAAGAGCCTTTAGTGAGGGACCTTGTCAAAGGCTTTCTGAAAATCTAAGTACACTATAGGCACTGGATTCCCCTTGTCCACATGCTTGTTTAACCCTCTCAAAGAATTCTAGTAGATTAGTGAGGCATGATTTCTCTTTACAAAAAACATGTTGACTCTTCCCCAACAAATTATGTTCATATATGTGTCTGACAATTTTGTTTTTTACTATAGTTTCAATCAGTTTGCCTGGTACTGAAGTCAGGCTTACCAGCCTGTAATTGCCAGGATCACCTCTGGAGCCCTTTTTAAAAAATTGGCATCACATTACCTATCCTCCAGTCATTTGGTACAGAAGCTGATTTAAATGATAGGTTACAGACTACAGTAGGACGCGGTCACCTGGTGGAAAGTCTGTAATTGCGCCCCTCTATTATAATTTTTTCCTCTGTGTGTTGGGCCTTTCTCAAATTTTCTCTGACAAACATCCCCATGCTTCTGAGTTGTTCCCTGAGTCGCAAGACATATTGGGTCATGCTTAAGGCACCATCTATGTCTTGTTCCTCCCACCTTTCACAGAGCAAGTACAAAATTCCCTGTGGTTGATGACTATAAAGCAATTCAAATGGAGAGAACTCCAAGAGTCTTGCAATACCTCTCATAGCAAACAGGAATGATGGGTGTAGCTGGTCCCACTGTTTGGGGCTGTCACTGGCAAAGCATTTCAACATTCCTTTCAGAATCTTATTAAATCACTCTATTAGGTCGTCGGTGTATGGGTGGTCCACCAAGGTTTTTAGGAACATAACCTTCAGAAGGTAGAATAGTTTACTCATCAGCTGGGAGGTGAAGTTAGTTCCTTGATTTGTTAATATTTCCTGGGGGAAATCCCATGCTTGAGGAAGAGCTTCAAGAGCTCTGGAGCTATTGCCCTAGCTTTCGTGGAGCAGCTTCCGGGTACCTGGTTGCATAGTCAACTATCCCTAATATGCACTGATGCCCTGAGGTAGTTTTCTCTAGGGACCCGACCATGTCCACACAAATTCTCTTGAAGGCTATCTTGATCAAAGGCAGAAAGACCAAGGGTGCCTTAGGGGCCCCTTTGCTGCTGGCTAGCTGACATTTTGGGCAGGAGGAACAGCATTCTCTTACCTTATGATGCACACCCGGCCAGTAGAACCGGGCTAATATTCAAGATAAAGTCTTCTCCCTCCCCCAGGTGCTCATCACTACAAAAGTTTGAGGGAAAGGATGTTATAACTTGATTCCAACTTGAGGTCCCTCCCATCTTACAACCACTTGCATGCATGCTTAACTTTAAGCACATGAGTAGTTTCTTTCAAGTTATGAATTTTAAAAAAATCCTACAATATGCTACTTTCAAAAAACAAAATTGGTGATTTGGCACAAACATCATTTTCAAAAAGCTCTTAAGTGCCAGATCCCAAGCCCACTGAAGTCGTAGGAGCACTTCCAGCTGACCTCAGTGGACTTCACATCAGGTTCTAAATCATAATGGGATGGCTAGAGTTCATTAGAAAATGGAATTTCCATCCTGAGAAAATTCAGACATTTCAAAATTTCTTTTAATCCTGATTGGGATGAAAAGGCAAAAATTTGAAATTTAAAATTGGCTGAAAATTCCAAAATACTTAGTTTCTGAAACTTATCAAAACATTGTGTTTAGATGTCAAAATGTTTTATTTTTATAAAGTTGAAACATTAAAATATATTCAATAACATGTATATAAATATTAAATATATATAATAAGAAAATACACATTTAAAAATTGTCAAATTTAAACAAGGAAGTCAGAATGAAATACTCCATTTTGATTAGAACCATTTTGAAATTTTTCCATCAAAATTTTACACGTTCCTATGAATGTTTTGATTTTGACAACACTGCATTTTCTGACAGAAAAGTGTTCCACAGGAAAATTTTCAACCACAGTGTATGCTATCACTGTACATATTGGTACAAAGCTGCCAAACAGTTATCGTGAATACTTTATTGAATTCCAAAAATATTGATCTCAGGGATTTTCTCTAAAGATTTTGTTGCTTGAAGCAGAGAAAGAGAGTTAAAGCAAATCATAGAATATCAGGGTTGGAAGGGACCTCAGGAGGTCATCCAGTCCAACCCCCTGCTCAAAGCAGGACCAATCCCCAACTAAATCATCCGAGCCAGGGCTTTGTCAAGCCTGACCTTAAAAATCTCTAAGGAAATGCAACTAGCCAAACAAATAAACAAGCCTGTAAACCAAAATGACAAAAAAATCCATTTCAGTGGTAAGTGAATCCTCTGTGTGTTTATAAGTGAGTGTGTTTATGTATATTGAATATAATATGCAAGTGTGTGCGGGGGCGGGGAGGAAGAGAGAGAGAAAATGTTCTTAAAGATGTGTCATGTTGGCATTAGGGTTGTATTTCTTATTTATGGCCTTTCATTAGTTCATAATAATTACAATTTCAGTACTGCTGAACTGATTAATTTTTATTTCTTTGAGAAAGATGCAAATATTTGTTAATACTAGGTAGGAGAAGCAAAATAAATACACCAAGATGAGATGCTCTGTTGGATACCAATTGGAGAGAGAGTCATTATGGCATCAGCTCATTTACAGGATTGGACAAGGAGATGAAACACAGCAGAGATCGAGGAGGTGCTTCACAATTTGCAAAGAGTCAGATTGCCAAACCCAAGAGTTTGAATATAAGAAAGCAAAGATACACCAGTAATTACGATTGCCTTTTTGGGGTGACATGCACAAATGTTCCCTTGCAGGACCATTCAGACTTCTGCCCTGCATTTGTGTTTTGGCACTACTGCCTCTAGCATCATGTCCGGAATAGAACAAGAAGCATATGCGGTAATACCGTGTGGTGGTGGCGCTGAAGTCAGTGGGAAAACATTCTCTCGGATTTGGCTACATCACTTCCCCTCACTAGCAGTGGCTCCTCTCTTAGGCAATGTCAGAGCTTTGAGATTTTGTTAGATCTGTGAGCCCCAGAGACAACACACATGATTTACAGCACTGTCGGTTTGTCCAATATATTGTCACTGTTCTCCAACAGCATACTGTCTGACCATGTCAAAAATGATGTAATAATGGCATCCTTTACATCGGTCACGTAGAGATGTCTAGTTGTTTCCTACATATGTTTGTATGCGTGATTATATTGTAAATACATTATACTGTGTGTGTGTATTTACAAACAGTATATATCAAAGATGCTGAAATTTTCCGTTCACCAGAATTTGCTAAAAAATGACTCTATCTACTGATGCTGATATATCTGTTTATAGCCTGGGTATTTATTTGCTGAAAGCTACGTCTTGAGTTATCGTGCATTCTGTTTTGCTAGAGCCTGCTCCTAAGCTTCTTTTAAAATGTCAGCTCCAGACATTTCTATGGTATCAGGAGGGAAAACGTTGAAGGTTTTAAAGGCTTGTTGTTCTTAACTACCATATAGTCAACAGAAATAAGAACCAGGAATATTATGATGTTTGAGCCAGTTAAAAATATCAGGCCATAGCTTCTCTTGAAAAATCCTAAGAAAGCTCAGCAAAGATAGTTTGCAAAGCCCTGGAAAAATTGGATTTATATTTTATATTTAAAAAAGCAGCCTCATCTCTAGTAAAATGTGTGAACCTCAGATAGTTGGGGTTTGTTTGGCTTAGCCTTGTGAAGGTCAATTGTTTATCCAACATAAGTAGATTTGAACGTTAAAAATCAAGTTATCCCACTCATTCACCAGTTCGCAAAAAGAAATGAATAATGACAAAACAAGGCAGAACTCCGATTTTAACCAGAAAATAAAAAATATATCTAATTTTCCTGGGGCATTTTGAGAAGCCCAGTTGAAGTCTGAGTTCTGCTTGATTTTTTTCTTGTTTGCTAACAGGTGAATGAGTGGGATAACTTGACTTCATCATTTAAGTCAAACATCATTTGTTATTCTCGGTAGCAATCAGAGACTGAGACTCAGCAGAGAGAGTTAGAACTACATGAACCATGAAACTATGCTACCTTTGTTGGCGCCTAGGGGCAGTCCACTATATCTCAGTGGAGGCATATTGGCAGGGCAATGCATGAGGGTAACAACTTCCCCTGTTCTCTTGCTGGATTGTGGATAAATGGGTAACTTCCTTACTCCAGTCTTTCTCCAGCACTAAATCCACACAATTTTTGAAAGCTAAAGTTTAGGTTCATATACAAATAATGTACACATATGCAATTTAGCTTGTTTATTAGTTTGCATATCACATCACATGCAGCTGCATGCTACTTGTCCACTCTGCTCTAAGATATGGTAACTGGATGCTGTGGGAATAACTTTCTTTTATTAAGCCAGTTTTATTTCCTGACTTTTAGCACACATCAAAAACAGAGCTGTAACACTGTCGTATTGCTGTCGTTGACAAGGAAAGAGAGGAGAGCCCCAGTTTGCCTTGTAGAGTAGCACTCAACCTATGAGGAAAAAAAGTATATGTGAAAACCAACGTTCCCTCTAGTTTTTTTCATCCATGTGCGAAATGAATTTTGTTATGTGCACCAATATCGAGGTATGTGCAGATGGGCGGCACCAGAAGAAACAAAAAACCTAGCTATAGTAAATATTTTTAAAAGTTACTGTAGGGATAATTACTCCAGCCAGGACAGGTTAGGCATTTTAGAACTCACTAAAATAATTAAATTTAAGCATAAGTGAGAAATAAAAATTATAAAATGTGTAGACCAGTCAAAAAACTAAAATAATAGCACTTTGAAAGAATAAAATTACAGAGAATATATGAAAACAACAAGGAGTCTGGTGCAGGGCCGGCTCCAGCATTTCTGCTGCCCCAAGCAAAAAAAAAAAAAAGCTGCGGCAGGTCCTTCGCTCCTAGAGGGAGTGAGGGGGGACCTGCCGCCCCAGAATTGCCACAGGTGCTGCCCCTCTCCCTTAGCCGCCCCAAGCACCTGCTTGTAAAGCTGGTGCCTGGAGCCAGCCCTGGTCTGGTGGCACCTTAAAGACTAACGGATTTATTTGGGCATTTCGTGGGTAAAAACCTCACTATATGTGCATTGCAGGAAGTATTGAGAAGAAACAACAACAACAATAAAAGTATGTGTTGGGAGGTGAGTGTGAAAGTGTGTGTGTGTGAGACAGAGATACACTGTGTGTGTGTATGTGAGAGAGAGACACTGTGTGTGTGAGAGACAGAGAGAGAGACATGTGCTGCCCCTTAAGTATGCTGCCTCTTTCAGTAGATTGGCACTCACCAGTTTGAAGCCTGTTTGTTCAGACATAGTAGCAGCTGCCAGCAAGCTCTATCCCACGTCCCATTCCTGAGCTCTGTGGTGTCCGTCCCCCCCTGTGGAGATGGGGTACATGGGTGTGGGGAGGTGGACACCCTGATATCAGAGCCCTCTCCCCACACTCTGAACAGCAAGAAGGAGGCTCCTGGGAGCTGCTGGCCAGGGGCTCCAAGGCGGAGGGCAGGAGCCATGCAGCAGTGGGGGGAGGGGCACCTGACGTGCATGGCACTTGATAGACTGCTGGGCAGCCACGCATCTTAGAGAGAACTTAGAACATAAGAATGGCCATACTGGGTCAGACCAAAGGTCCATCTAGCCCAGTATCCTGTCCTCTGACAGTGCCCAGTGGCAGGTGCCCCAAAGGGAATGAAAGACAGGTTATCATCAAGGGATCCATGCCCTGTCAAACAGAGGCTAGGGACACCATTCCTGCCCATCCTGGATAATAGCCATTGATGGACCTATCTTCCATGAATCTATATAGCTCCCTTTTGAACCCCGTTATAGTACTGGCCTTCACAACACCCTCTGGCAAGGAGTTCCAGAGGTTGACAGTGCGTTGTGTGAAAAAATACTTTCTTATGTTTGTTTTAAACCTGCTACCTATTAATTTCATTTGGTGGCCTTTGTTCTCGTATTATGAGAAGGAGTAAATAACACTTCCTTATTTACTTTCTCTATACCACTCATGATTTTATAGACCTCTATCATACCCCCCCTTAGTCACCTCTTTTCCAAGCTGAAAAGTCCCAGTCTTATTACTCTCTCCTTATACAGAAGCTGTTCTATACCCCTAACCATTTTTGTTGCCCTTTTCTGAACCTTTTTCAGTTCCAGTACATCTTTTTTGAGATTCCACATCTGCATGCAGTATTCAAGGTGTGGGCGTACCATGGATTTGTATAGAGGCAATATGATATTCTCTGTCTTCTTATCTATCCCTTTCTTGATGATTCCCAACATTCTGTTCACTTTTTTGACTGCCGCTGCACATTGAGTGGATGTTTTCAGAGAACTTACGTGAAAACTGTTGGTTGCTTATTCTAGCACCGCTTTATTTTATATCATTGTATTTTGTAAGATTTAAAAACTAGTAATGCTGACTATTAGTGTGGAAGTTCAGAAAATGTAAGGATAATAGAGAGAATCCCACACATACTGAGGTCTAATAAGTTCTTCGATTATAGGCTGAGCTGGTAGCAATACTTACAATTAAGGCTATACCTGCCTCTTCCCATTATAAATTCCTATTTTCAATTGTTTATAATTTCACCAAATTTTAGACAGTTTAGTTCAGAAGTTCTAGTACCTCCTTGCTTTGGAACAGGGACTTGAAATATGGAAGGAAGGATGCACATTTTGCTGTTTGCATGTGGGCAAAAACAAATTTGGCCAAGTTATGAGCCATTGAAAAGTCATGTTTTCACACAGTAAAATCTCTTGTTAGAGTTCAGCAGCTAAATTCTCTGAAGATTCTGTTTGTACTGAGCATGCTCCATTCCCTCACAGCTCCTGTATGTGACTGGACTGTAGATGTGCCTTCTACACATTGTGACTGATCATGCTGTGTTGTAGTGTGACATACCCAAGGTAAAATCTGGACTGATGAACAGCTGTGTCCCCTCACGTCTCTAACCTGAGGTGCCTTTTAAACTGCTTCATGGTGAGAGATACCATTCCTGGTCTGCTCACACACAGCTTCCAGCAAGTAGTATTATATTACTGTATTCATAGTTATATTGTATGAGTGCTGTAGCCAGCCACTCTTGAGTTACACTACAGAGCAACACCAAAAAAACTCCCAGTCTCAGAGTTTCCCCAGAAATGTATGTCTTGTACTGCCCAGCCCTCTCCTGGACAATACAAGCTCATATAAAGTCTGTCATTTTATTAATAGAGAATGATATGCACATGTCCTGATATCCCAAATGGAGTTTCCTTAACACTTCAATGTCAATATACTGGTTTAGATAAAACAATAGAACAAGTTTAATAACTACAAAGAGATATTAAGTGACTATAAGTAATGAGACATAAAAGTCAGAATTGGTTATAAGGAAAATAGAAGTAAAATGCAAACTAGAGTGAATTCAAAGCAAGGTCTCTTTTATCACGGTTCAGCAGTCCTACTGGCTGAACTTCCTTCAGTCAGGATCCCTCGTCCAGTTGAATGCTGCTTCCTTTGTTCTTCAGGTGTTGTGGATGACATAGGTAGAGAGAAAGGAAGGAATGATTTGGGGCATCTAACCTCCCCTATTACAGTTCTTTCCCTTCTTTGAGAAGCATTTCCAGTTGAGGTTCAGGAGACAAAAAGTCTGTGTGGATGGGAACCCCACGCTGTTTCTTTTTAAGATGTAGATTTTTTCGCCCATGTCCCTTTTCCTGCCAATGACTAGCCACTTAAGCAGGTGATGGCCCATTTGTCTTGTTGACAAATGTCACTAGATATGTCAGCTAGTCTTTCATCTCTGAGGAACTGGTTTGGCCTCTCCCCAGACTTGGAATATGTCTTAGTAACACCATACAATGGAATCTTATAACTTTACGTTACACAATGTTGCCCCACGTGTTTTATCAGGACAACATTGACCAGCAAGTTATAAGTTTTCAAATGATACCTCACAAGGCATACTTGTACAAAGATTATTATACTAATTTTTAAGGGGTGAATACAAGGGTACAGACTGTCACACCCAGAGATGTAAGGGCAGAGCAGAACTTTCCCAAGGGCTATTATGACACCAAGCAAATAAAGTACAGGAGACTGTCTCTGCTGTCATCTCAATGTTCCTGTTGCTGGCACCCAGACAGTGTGGCAGGGAAGGAGGAAGTAGCCTGACTTGAATGCAGAGGGGGATGATAGAGCCGGGGGGCAGGAGGGGGGAAATCAGCCCATGGGAGGGGGGGATTGATGTAGGCAGAGAGAGGTTGTGGTATGGAGCTGATGGGGGGCAGAGGCAGGCAGTGGGGAGCCAATAGATATAGAGCTGAGCCCAGACGGGTTGTTGGGGGAAGGGTAAGAGACAGTAAAAGAACGTTAAGTTTGCATAGTCAAGCACTCAAAAGTAAGGAAATACCAGTGTTAATATTGTATTTGAAACCTCAGTTTGATCTCCTTGTGCATATGTATTATAGTAGTATTTAATTACATGGATGCATACTGTTGTTTCTGCCGGATTCCTTCCTCATTCAAATCGTAGGATGAACAGTGCTTATGTAATGAATCAAGGCTGTGTTGTGAATGAAGATGCTGAATGTAGGACCCCTGCCTCATTTGTTGCAGAAGTTGGAAGCTGTGTGGTGAATGAGGCTGGGACTGAAGGAAGAGAAAGAATTGTATTGGTTGAACGACACTCTGGAGATGCAGTTATAGCAGTATAACTCCTACTATTGAAGCAGTTATATCAATATAAAAGGAAACACGGAACCAGCAAAAGTTATACCAGTATAAACAGTTTTATAGTGGTGTAACTACATCTACATTAGGGCTTTTACTAGAATAGTTTTATCATACAAATATCACACCCCTAACCAACATAACTATGTCTACAAACTTCTTCCTATGTTCAAACCAGCCATTTCTGGATAGCTATAAATGGTGGAATCTATACAGCTCTGAGCACAAAATGTATGAAATCATAGATTAAAAACATGAAAAAAATTGCTGAGTTCATTTGAAGTACTTGGGCAGCTCTTAATGTACTATACAGGGTATGACAAATGAGTGTCTGTGTAAATCAATAAACCTTTCTATAAAGGGACTACTGGTTTAGTATGAATAACAAGAAAATGCACAGAGTAACCAGTGTTCTAGCATTCTGTCAGTGTTTTTAAAGTTCACTGTCATAACTCTGTTCCCCTTGACCTTTATCAATGATACCTTCAAAAAATTTTGAGTTGCTAACTCGACATCCGACCTTTAAACCCTCATTTCCTTTCCCCTCAGTGCCAAATACATGTCTGCTATCCTGCCCTCCATATCCCTTGTTTCATATCTTGACTCCACAATAATTGGTTCTTGAAAGAAAATCAGTCTTTTGGGGGGAAATTCAGTGGGGGTTTTTTCTTCCATCGTATTTATAAAAGTGTTCAAGATTTTCTCCAATCGGTATACTATGTCACACTTTTCTTCTGCAGATCTCAAAGTATGTATCATGAACTAATTCATTATGTTTCATAAGACCCTTGCCGGGGTGGGGATGGCAGATATTGTTATTCCAGCTCTGACATGTCCTGAAAATATTTATAGCTTTGCTGGAGATACAATCTGCCTTTTCCACCCTGAAAAGTGGATCAAATTAAGAAACAAATAAGTCTCTAGTAATGACTGTATCTCGGCGATAGCGTCAATGCCAGAAAACCCCTATTTTATACAAAGTAATCTTAAGTTTTCACTTTCTAATTGATTTTCCATAAATTCAGTCATATGGTTTAGAACAAAGTTGTCTCTAATTAAGGCAGCTGAAAGCTGCTTACCATTATCCAGTTACTGATTTAAAACCTTATATTTCCCACTAACTGTTTGGAGAATCTCTTCTACAGTAGAAACCTTTTATTCTAATTTGAAGATATGAAGCACATAAGCCTCTATCTTGGCATCAGCAGGATCTTATAGTGCCTTAATAGCATGCAAAGCAGTATGTAATGACTCATCTAATGGCAAGCTTTCTGTTGCAACATGTCTTCAGCTGACTGAATGATACTGTCACAGTACTATATGATGAGGGCTGAGACCCTAGCAGAGAAATGCTTACCCAAAATCTGAGCTGCTGAAACACTAGTGACAGACCATACATATCCCTGGTCCCTGGGACTATTTACCATGCTTAGACTGCTTTGGTTTTTAGGCTGTTTTGTTTAGTTTTTTATGTTCTGTGTGTGTAATGGGACGTAAGAAAACACTGAAGAAAAAAGATGTGCACGGATCCATTAGAATAAAAGTACAACTGTATCTAAAACCAGAATGACTGCAGAAACCAGACATTTGATACTTAAGACAGTGTCGTCATCAGTAATCTTCCAGCTTTCTTCCTTTTGATTTATGGACTCATCTCCTAGGTTATGTCAGGTGTAGAACTTCTATTTCTCTATTATGCCTCTGAGGGTTAGTAAACATGACTTAGTTTTCATTCTATAGAGGTCATCAGCTTGCTATAGCAACTTAGCTTGGTATAGATATAGCTTGGAGTATACTGTCCTCCCACTTCCCCCCCCCCACAAAAATGTGTCATAAAGGCACAATATACAGAGTTTCTCAGTGTACTTCTTTTGCTTAACAGCCACCTTTTCAAATAATTATAAGGAGTGTTGCTTTTTAACTCCACACGAATCCCAAAAACCTTTTCTAATCAGAAGATGTCTGGAATCTGAATTCTTGGGAGTAGAGGAAACAAGAATCATTAGGATTCCCAACAGAGAACACCATGAGGTAAAAAGTCTGGGTGATAAGAGCGCTGAAAGACTTCCACAATTCTTTACCATTCTGTTCTTCCAAAGAGAAAAAGCACATTGGTTTTAAAGAAAGGTGTTTTTTTTAAGACTACAAACTCTATTCCCAAGTTTATATATATGTAAATATTATGGAGGCAATTGTGGTTTACTGTAAGTGTTCTGTTGCAATATGGGTGTGACGTTGCAGTCTATATGATTTTATAAAAATATGCTAATGGGTGAATATAATGTAACTGGAATATGCTTCATCTATATGATTTTATAAAAATTTGATAGAGTGAATATAATGTAACTGGAATATGCTTTGTGCAAAAGGTCTCTTGTAAGGTATCATTACAAAGCTTATTGTCTACTGAGTGTGGTCATCCTATTTGTATAAAGGTATCACTCTTGTATCTGAAACTAGAAATATGAAATATAACTCTGAGGGCCTATTGTAATTATGCAAAGTGTGGGCCATTAATGGTAGGTAGCTCCCATCAACCAGGACAATTGACTGGATGGCTCTGTTTGCAAGCAAGGCTTCCTGTGAGTCAGGCTGGGAGGAATGAAGGCTTGGAGTCTTACAGTGACATGTGATCATGTCACATGAACTGGAATACATCTTTAACCTGGTGCTTTTCCAATGGGGGGAGGTGTAGAAACCCAGAGGGACAAAGGATTTCCACCTTATGCAAAAGATATATAAAGGGGTGGAACAGAACAAAGGGAGGAGAGGAGTCATCATGAAGAATCCCCTAGCTACCACCTGAGCTGGAACAAGAGCTGTACCAGGGGAAAGAATTGTGCCCAGGACTGGAAGGTGTCCAGTCTGAGGAAAAAACTTACTGAAGCATCTCTGAGGGTGAGATTATCTGTATTCAGTTTGATTAGACATAGATTTGTGCATTTTATTTTATTTTGCTTGGTGACTTATGTTGTTCTGTCTGTTACTACTTGGAACCACTTAAATCCTACTTTCTGTATTTAATAAAATCACCTTTTACTTATTAATTAACTCAGAGTATGTATTAATACCTGGGGGAGCAAACAACTGTGCATATCTCTCTATCAGTGTTATAGAGGGCGAACAATTTATGAGTTTACCCTGTATAAGCTTAATACATGGTAAAACGGATTTATTTGGGTTTAGACCCCATTGGGAATTAGGCATCTGAGTGTTAGAGACAAGCACACTTCTGTTAGCTGCTTTCAGATAAACCTGCAGCTTTGGGGCAAGTAATTCAGACCCTGGGTCTGTGTTGGAGCAGACAGGCATGTCTGGCTCAGCAAGACAGGGTGCTGGAGTCCTGAGCTGGCAGGGAAGGCAGAGGTAGAATTAGTCTTAGCACATCGGGTGGCAGCTCTCAAGGGGGTTTCTGTGATCCAACCCATCACAATGGGGTGACATACTGTATAAAGTATAGATCTGTCAACCTTACAAGGATTGGCACCAGGGTCTTAAATGAAGTCTGTGAAATGTCCCCTTCCTTGCTCAGTCCTCATTACAAAAATACCAAATAAATGGGCATGATTTGCTCAGCAATCAAGAAGCAAGCTAGCATAAACTGGATTACATCCTTTCTGTACACATTCAAAGCCACTGGTGTGAAAAAGTTTGTATTATACAGATATTTCCACTGTGGCAGGCAAAGAGGAAAAATGTACTATTTATTATTAATGCTGTCACACTCAGATTTCCTAATTTTGGCAGTGTATTCATTGAGGAATAGCTTGCTGAAGTCATATATTAGGCAATAAAACACAAGCAGTTTTAGATTCAGCTTCCATTTTATTACTACATCACAGCAGTCAAAATAAGACAGACTGAAAGAAAGTAGGGCTCAGTTTTGATATTTTGTAGTTGTATGTTTACTATATGACCATATATTGTTAGCAGATCTTTTAGGCATCTGGACATGGGAGCAATCTGTATCATATTTTTTTTCCAAGATTATTATTTTAGGGCTAGATTGTACAATACCTATTCACATTGGTGAGTACTGACTCAAAAATAAAACTATAATAGCAAATTCACATAAACAGATTCAACACTGCTCAGTACATTCAAATATATCACATCTATCCTCTCCCTGAAATCAAATGGGCCCAAAACCTTCAGAAATATTTGTGGGGGAACAACCAAAGGTTCAGTTACAAGTCAAATCTTTTAGGTGGTTTGTATTTTCTCTGTGGTTAGCATCTGCCAACATTTTGAACATTTCCCTGAGGAAGTGGTGTGTCCACAGTAATGTCTGAATTGGATGTTCCCTCAGATGATGCTGATGGTTCAATGCAGCTGTTTTCTGGTATAATGTTATTGCTTCAGGTTGGGGCACCAGTGTTAAAGTGCATTAGCGCACTGTCTGATATGACCAATTGTTTTGCTTCCAGGAAAGCTTTTTGATACTCACATGACTATACACACTTTTGACCAGTCTGCAGCAAACAGTTGAGCAGATGCAATACAGTTGCTAGGTGTGGTGTAAATCGACTATAATAGTTAATAAATCCTAGAAATGATCTAAGTTATGACACATTCTTTGGCAGCGGAGCTTCCAGCACTACTTTAATCTTCTTCTGAGATTTATGTAGGCCTTGTGCATCAGTAACATGCACACAATAAGCTACTGAGTCCTTGAAAAGTTCACATTTTATTCAATTGGCTTGTAACCCATATTCTTTTAGACACTCTAATATCCTCTTCAGGGATTCCAGATCTTCCTCGTCACTTCTACTGGTCACAGTCATGTCATCCAGATACCACTGTATTCTCGGAATACCTTGCAAAACTTGGTCCATTGCCCATTGCCATTTAGCAGGAGCTGAAGCAATACTACACACTAGTATAGTACACACTAGCCTGCTGTACTGGTAGAGAGCCTTTTGTGTGTTGATTGTGAGGTTTGCCTTAGACTTTTCCTGAACTTCCATGTCTAGGTATTTTCAGTACAGGGTTTATGGTGACCTTAAAATATCCACACTTACTGCACCACATTTTTTTACAATTGGAATGATAGGAGTTCCCCACTTGCTCCAGGCCACTTTTGAAATTTTCCAGACGTTCCAATTCAGCATTTACCTTTGAGCGAATACTGTAAGGTACAGGCTGGGTTTTGTGAAACTTGGGTTGTGCCTTCTCGGCTAGGATTATTTTAGCCTTCATGTGTTTTAGTGTTCCTGTGCCCTCCTAGATTATTCCCAATGCCTGACATAGTATCCTTTCCAGCTGTTTTAGAGGGGTATACTGAAAGTGACTTTATAGATCTTTCCAGTCCAGAAGAACATATTCATAAATGATCTGGGAAAAGGGGTAAACAGTGAGGTGGCAAAATTTGCAGATGATACAAAACTACTTAAGATAGGTAAGTCCCAGGCAGACTGTGAAGAGCTACAAAAGGATCTCTCAAAACTGGGTGACTTGGCAACAAAATGGCAGATGAAATTTAATGTTGATAAATGCAAAGTAATGCACACTGGAAAACATAATTCTAACGATACATATACAATAATGGGGTCTAAATTAGCTGTTGCCACCCAGGAAAGAGATCTTGGTGTCATTGTGGCTAGTTCTCTGAAATCATCCACTCGATGTGCAGCGGCAGTCAAAAAAGCAAACAGAATGTTGGGAATCATCAAGTAAGGGATAGATAAGAAGACAGAAAATATCATATTGCCTCTATATAAATCCATGGTATGCCCACACCTTGAATACTGCATGCAGATGTGGTCGCCCCATCTCAAAAAAGATATATTGGAATTGGAAAAGGGCAACAAAAATGATTAGGAGTATAGAATGGTTTCCGTATAAGGAGAGATTATTAAGACTGAGACTTTTCAGCTTGGAAAAGAGGCGACTAAGGGGGGATATGATAGAGGTCTATAAAATCATGAGTGGTATAGAGAAAGTAAATAAGGAAGTGTTATTTACTCCCTTTCATAATACAAGAACAAGGGGCCACCAAATGAAATTAATAGGTAGCAGGTTTAAAACAAACATAAGAAAGTATTTTTTTCACGCAACGCACTGTCAACCTCTGGAACTCCTTGCCAGAGGGTGTTGTGAAGGCCAATACTATAATGGGGTTCAAAAGGGAGCTAGATAGATTCATGGAAGATAGGTCCATCAATGGCTATTAACCAGGATGTGCAGGAATGGCATCCCTAGCCTCTGTTTGCCAGAAGCTGGGATTGGGTGACAGTGCATGGATCACTTGATGATAACCTGTCTGTTCATTCCCTTTGGGGCACCTGCCATTGGCCACTGTCAGAGGACAGTTATACTGGGCTTGATGGACCTTTGGTCTGACCCAGTATGGCCGTTCTTATGTTCTTAACCATTACCATTTATTACAGTTTCTGCACTGTGCATCTTTAAATAAGCAATCACAAGGAGCATGGAACACTTTTCCAAACTGATAACAAGTGTCTGTTTCCTGAGTGGACTGGCACTTTCCTTGGGTTTCAGATAGTTTGTGTGTTCCTACTTCTGTTTTAGCTCCAGTATGCATGTATGATGTCCTCTTGGATATTTGAGCATCCAGCTCCCAAACTCTTACCGCTGCTTTTGTTATTCTGACTTCTGCTTCCACCTTTGCTTCTGCTTTGAATTTACTACTGCACCTTTACCTTTTGCTGCATCATGTTCCACCATTTTGCTGGGACACTTAGAAACTCCCTTGTAACCAAATGTTGAATCTATGGGTGTGCTGTATGGTGCAGATATGATGCAGAGAAATTCATAACATTTGCTGATAGATGTCTCTGGAGTGTATTGCTGACTTTATAAAACTGTTTGTTTAGAAATGTAAGTAATCTCCATATGTTGCCCTCTCTTCTTACCCCTTGGCTTTTCTCTATGCTTCTTAAATACTGGCTAATTATGGGCATTTCCCTTTCTCCTCCCAACACACTATTTTTAGGTTAAACTTGAATTTGAAATAAAGGTCGGTGAATTAACTAATTGCAGTTTTGCTCAGGTTTCTTTCTTTCTTTTTTTATTATTATAAAGAGATAACTGTTGACTCTCCAGGCAAAATCTTCCCTTAGGATGTGTTTGATTACAACAGAGGGTCCTGTGGCACCTTTGAGACTAACAGAAGTATTGGGAGCATAAGCTTAAGAAGTGAGGTTCTTACCCACGAAAGCTTATGCTCCCAATACTTCTGTTAGTCTCAAAGGTGCCACAGGACCCTCTGTTGCTTTTTACAGATTCAAACTAACACGACTACCCCTCTGATACTTGATTACAACAATAAACTTTTCGGTCTGGAATTGCAAACATTAACCATACATGTGACCATTGTCTCTTAACCACGATTATTTTTTGGAACCTCATTTATTAAACTTTTATGGATTGTCAGTGTAGTAAAAGGGAGGTGAGTAATGTAAACTTTTTAATGGTTGTAATTATCCGAATGTATTGATTGTGATGTTATGGTTGCGTGATGTGAAGGGTATGAGTGGGGAGCAGGGACAACATATAGATTCCCAAGGCCAGCTTTAATTTGCACATTTTTATATTTTGTTTTATTTTTCAGTCTTTGAGAGGAATATAGTTAAAACTTGCTCTGATTTTAAACTGATGTATATGTTTCTGTTATATTTTGGGGAATTTCTGCGACACAGGAGCTTCCCAAGGCGAAGGCAAAATTATACAGAAGAATACAGTGATTTAACGCAATTTAAATTTTAATACCAGCTTGTGCTATTTTTTTTCATGTGCATTATGCAAAAATCTCAAGAACAGTGGATAATTAAGGACAGATTAAAGCCGTTAGTATACAGGAAACTTTTGACTTTAAGATTTTATTTAGATGTTATAAAATATAATTCCTTTTCACTCTTGAAATGATAGATTTTGGCATGTGTTTTTTAATGTGGTGGATTAAGAAAATTACTTTTTATGATTAGAGATGTAATTTACCCATCAATTATTGTGTGGCCACTATATCTGCAGTTACTCAATTCCAGTGCCCTGGAATGGCTTATTGTGGCTTTTAGCTTGAGGTAGATTCCGTTTCCACCAAATACTTTCTCCATGCAGGTTGGGTATCAGTTTCAATGTACAGTACCAGAAAAAAAAATTGACGTGCAAACTATCATTTGTAGTGTTTTACTAAAGACTATCTTTGCATCTGACAAGCAGGGCCGGCTCCAGGGTTTTGGCCGCCCCAAGCAGCCAAAAAAAAAAAAAGCTGCGACCGCGATCTGCGGCAGCAATTCGGGGGGAGGTCCTTTGCTCCCAGTGGGAGTGAGGGACCGTCCACCGAATTGCCACTGAATACCTGGACATGCCGCCCCTCTCCGGAGCAGCCGCCCCAAGCACCTGCTTGCCAGGCTGGTGCCTGGAGCCGGCCCTGCTGACAAGACTAGATTATAGATATACTTAAAATGTCAGTACTTGTATTTCTCTAAATTGTAATGTATTTTTTGGATAACTTCATAAAACTAATGACATTTCAGTTTTATTTATAACAGTAACTTAAAGCAAATATGTTTTGTGTATTTTTAAGAGATTATTTTGGATCCTGAGGAGGAATGTGCAGTAAATTCATTGAATAAGTTGTCATGTAGCACAAAATACCCAATGATTCATTTGCATTATATTTTTGCATCTTACTGCAGGCAGAGAATTCAGCATTGGCTCTGGAAAATGAAAATCAAAGAGAACAGTATGAAAAGTGCCTCGATGAGGTAATGTAGATTTAAGAAAGATTTTATGACTGAGTTTCTCTGACTGTAATGAACAACAAACAGGCAGTTTCCCCAAGCCTGCCTTTCCAGTAGGTTCCCAGCCCTAGAAGCTCTGTTGTTCTGCTCTCAGGGCCACCCTCATGACTGTGTCTCTCACTGTCTGCTAACTTTCTCTCCTCTAACACACACAGCTTGCCAAACAATCCTTTAGCACTTTGTTTACAACCAGGGAGCCCTCAGCTCACATGGGTAGTTTAGCATCTGCTCAGGCCTCGCCATGCAGCCCATTGCCTTGGGTGATGGCTTCTGTTGTTTTCAGCTATTTCATTACATAAAGGGACTTAACTGCTCCTTCCATTTAGCCTGAAAGAAGGGTGCTTAGCACCAGGCCCAGCTTAACCAATGTGCACTCTGTGCCCTTGCACAGGGCCCCCATCTCAGGGTTGGGATGGAAAGGGGAGAAGGGCTGGCGACCACTGCAGGAGGGGGGGAGCAATGGGTAACTGGCCTGTCAGAGCGTTTTATTTTGCCCACTACATTAATTCCTGATCTCACTGCAGTGCTGTGACCTGCTGCTGGCCATAGAAGGCAGGCTGCTGCTGCTGCCACTGCTGCTCTGTTCTCCTGCAGTGGATGGCACTGGCTAGCGGCGCTGGGATTTTTTTACTTGGAAGCAAAGCATGGTCAGGCTATTGCGGCTGCCTAACTCATGTAAGAGCTGGTGTTACTGGTTGTTGCTCTATGGAAGGATATGTAGTCTCTTTAAAACAAACACAAACAAACAAACAAATAAAATATGGCCCACCAAAAGGTTTTAAAGGATTTTGTGGCTGTCTGCTCCCAACATCACATGCTCTGTCTAGTTTGGCTTTAACCAGATCTGTGATTGTCTATAACTCAGATAGACAGCAGCCTTTACACCTTCAATCACAGCAACACATAGCAGCCTGTGCATTTAAAAAAGCAAACCACTACACTACACACACAATTCTCCCCTTGGAGAAAGGACGAGAGAGAGAGAACAAATCACATATGACAGATACTAGCCACATCACTTAATCCACTGGTGGAAGGTGCTCAGATATTATGGTGGTGTAAGAACCTAATTAGGATAGAATATAAGAATTGAATACATTTAATATGAAATTGTGAAGCTTTTTTTTTTTATTATCTTCTTCTCTTGGATATGATGTGGCTACAGAAGTCATTTCAGCACTGGGTTAAGTGAGACATTTACCCATCATTGAGAAAATAAAAGGGGTCCACAACACCTCTACCTCGATATAACGCTGTCCTCGGGAGCCAAAAAATCTTACCGCGTTATAGGTGAAACCGCGTTATATCCAACTTGCTTTGATCCGCCGGAGTGTGCAGCCTTGCCCGCCCAGAGCACCACTTTACCGTGTTATATCCGAATTCGTGTTATATCAGGTTGCGTTATATCGGGGTAGAGGTGTATTTAGACTGTAAGCATTTTGGGACAGGAGCCCTCTTTTTGGTGTGTATTTGTACAGTGCCTAGCACAAAGGGGTCCTAGTCTATGATTGTGGCTCCTACGTGCTACTGCAATACAAATAATATTAATTTTGAAACTGTGCTCCAGATTTTATTTTCTCAGTGCTTAAGTCAGGTGATTCAGGTCTCCCGCTGGCATATCTCGTTCACTCTGTGAACGCTGTCCTGGAGGCAGTGTTTCTTGTCTGTAAGTAACAAGGGCTGCTGTTTCCAGTAAGGTACATTTTCTTGTGTCTTGCCTCTAGTCTTTTCTGTGTTCCCTTATTTTTTCCTATGCCTCTGTTATTTCTAAGCTCCTCTCTTCTTCTTCGCCTCACCTGTTACCCACTCTATTTCTCATCTCTTTCCCCACCTCCAATCCTTTGACCTCTCTCTTCCTAGTGATATTGTAACCTGCTCTATCTCAGCCAAGATAGGCCTGGACCTATGTGAGCATTGATGCACATAAATTGGTTTCAGCAGCCATGACAACCTCACCACAGACCTGGAGACAAACACTGTGAGTTCCAACTATGACAGCCACATGGGCATCTAACACCGAGTGGGCTCACGCAGGAATGGCACTCACAGGAAGGGTTCACAAAATAAACAGGGACCTTTCCTTCTACTCTTCTGAGATAATCTCAGTGAATTCAGTAAAGAAACAATAAACAGAATTAATGATCTGACGTAAACACAATTAAGAAATAATCCATTAATGCCCATGGAACCCTGTGGCTCCAATTGCCTTGGATCCCATGGACCCCTCTGGAGCAAGCATACCCTGATACAAAGTTATTCCTAACCAGGGATTTTCAGCAGAGCTGGTCAAAAAATGAAAAGATTTTTAAAAATTGTGAAAAATTGTCCATTTTTTGGTTGGAAAACTTCTGTTCTTTATGGCTCTAGGCCCAAAGCACAAGCTCCACTTCTCACAGGCAAGAGCTCCTTCCCTGGTCCTTTTCTTGTTTGGGCCAGATTCTAGGAGCTTCCTCTGCAATCCTTAGGACCAGAGATCAGCTGCCTCATTCTCTTTCCTTCCAGGATGTCTCACATGTTCACTTCTGCCAACAAAATGACCTGGTTGGCTGAGGGGAAGGGGCTCAGTTGTCCCTCAAAACAGCAGGCTCTGATCAGTCCCAGAGTTGCATTAGATCAGCCCTCTGAAAGAGAGTTTCAGAGTCCATTACAATAATTATTTTTAATTTCCTACCAGCAATCAAATCGATCATGAATCATGATCTTTGGATCCCACAAAAAACATGGGTGTCCCATCCTTGTCAGACTGCAGAGGAAGCCATACATGGCCACAGCATCAGCCAGAGATGATTCCTATTATGCATGGTCATGTCATGTTCTGATCTCTGTCAGTTAAGGGGAATGCTAGGAATCAAGGGTGTATTTCATCCTCTTCATGTCTTGCACACTCAAGAGCTGGATTCAGGGCAGTTCATAAATCCTGAGGCCCTGTGCTCCTGTGATGTCACCCTGCCTCTAGTTGGGGTAGTGATGGTTGTAGGGCTGGACTGGTCAAGGTCCTATGGGCCTCCTTCCCAAACCACTGCTCCCTGTCCAGGTAGGCCAGGGTCTGTCCCAAGCAGAGGGTAAACCTGCCACCCAGTCAGTGGACTCTGTACTTGGCCATACATGCCACCTCAGCAAAAATTTTGTGGTGGGTGGGGCTCCGACCTGGGCAAGAAGATCCAGCATCATCCCAGCCTAGCCATGATGGGGTGGCAACAACAAAGCTTCCCCACTATGCACACAGAATCCTCTGTAGAAGTGTCAGTGGCCCTGCCCCCCCCCCCCTGCAAGAACTAAAGAGGGGAAGGTATCAAAGTTCCCTCTTATTTCCTTTCTTTGAGGAGCAAATAGCTGTTTGAGCTCACGTTTAACACCTATGAGTGCAGCCTCTCTCACTCCCATTTCCTCCTCCTCTCTTTGTCTCCTTCATTCCATCATTCCTTGTACTTCCTTCTTCCTCATTCATGCCATGCCCATCGGTCACTATTCAAGGGAGAATACTATATCTCTGACTTAAAATTTCACGTTCCCCAATCATTTTCACCAGTAAAACTCAATCAAACTCAAATATTCATAGACAGAAAACACACAAGGGATATGAACATGACTGAAGCAAAATCCTTTATGAACTCTATTAATATATTCACAGATTTTTAAAATTAATTACCCATCTCTATTATTTTATCAGAAGTTGACATATGAACATTTCTGGAATAATATTTGGAAGTAAATAGCACTGAACTGTCCAATACTACACAAATCCGAAAAAGAGCTCATTTATTTAAAATTCAAAAATATACTGTAAACCTATCTCTCTGTCTCTATAAAACACAATGCAAGAAACAGAATTATCTTTCTGTACCTTATGGGTTTGAGGTTACATGCTTAATCCTAGTTTCCTATTCAGGAATTTGACTGTCAGTTTATTGGCAAGAAGTAGTAAAATGGTTATTCACGTTATTGTGCCAGCTAAGATTTCTGTCAAGCTTGACTGTACTGATATAGAGGAAAACGTACAAATGACTGCTTCAGTGGTAGATGAAATCTTAAAATGATTTCATCTTAATATTACTATAATACATTTCCAATTAGCACCCCCAACATATAAAGGCTTCTTCAATATGCATTTTACTTTAAAAAAGAAAAATAAAGAAAAATATCTCTCAGAGCATCTGTTTAATTAATTAGAAAATCCTAAATGTTACACAAAGCCATATATATAAGATACAGTTCTGTAAAAAAAAATACACACACACATATATATATATATATATATATGTATATATATATACACACACACACTTCACAGGCAGAAACCAAGATGTGCCAAGAGTAGCCAGGCCAGATTTGAGTGAGAAGTGTTGCAGCCTGGTGCAGGAGGTTCAGCACCACTCAAGTTTGGCACCCCATCTTCCACCCCCATTAATAGTGCGGGGAGTGATTCAGATTCCAGTGCTGCTGCTGGCATCATTGTGCTGGGCCCGAGGTGACCCACCAGGCTGAGAACCTGGAGTTAGGAGCAGAATCAGGGAAAATTCTCCCACCAGTAGCGTGCCTGAACCAGGGCCAGCTCCAGGGTTTTGGCCACCCCAAGCAGCCAAAAAACAAACAAACAAACAAAAAAAGCCGCAATCGCGATCTGCGGCAGCAATTCAGAGGGAGGTCCTTCGCTCTGAGCAGGAGTGAGGGACCGTCCACCGAATTGCCGCCGAACAGCTGGACGTGCCGCCCCTCTCCAAAGTGGCCGCCCCAAGCACCTGCTTGGTAAGCTGGTGCCTGGAGCCGGCCCTGGCCTGAACTCAGGGAGAGGCAGGACCAGGAATGGCCTTCCAGCTGCATGCGGAGAAGAGCTTCCCTCGCCCCGCAGGGAAGACAGTGACTCCATAGACCTGGGCCCTCTCTGGCTTCCCCATCCCCTCCCTAATCCCCCAGGCAGCACAAGGAGGGCTGCTACCCCAAAGGCCTGGCCCTCTCTGACCTCCTCCAATCCTTCTCCTCTTCTTAAACTCTTTTGTCTCAATGATAATTTTTTAGAAGGGTGGTGAGGGACCTCACCTTCAGATTTTTCTCTGGGCCCCCAAAATAACATCTATGTGATCCTTGTCCTCTAGCCTGCAAGCAGAACCAGGAAACCGCTTACAATGTAAAGTGTTCAGCTTGCAATTTTAACAGTTTTCAGTACACCACAGACAATGCCTACCTCACAGGAGTGTTGTGTGGCTTAATGTCAGAAAGCCTTTTGACATCCTCAGATGAGTGGCATGGTATAGGTGTAAAGCAGTCTAAGGCTAGGTCTACACTACCCGCCTGAATCGGCAGGTAGAAATCGATCTCTTGGGGATTGAATTATCGCGTCTCGTCGGGACGCGACAATCGATCTCTGAATCGACGCTCTTACTCCACCAGCGAAGGTGGGAGTAAGCGCCGTCGATGGGGAGCTGTGGAGGTCGATTTTGCCGCCATCCTCACAGCGGGGTAAGTCGGCTCCAATAGGTCGAATTCAGCTACACGTAGCTGAATTTGCGTTTCTTAAATCCCCCCCCCCCCCCCCCCGTAGTGAAGATCTGCCCTTAGTTATCAATTACTTCACTTTCCCACAGACAGGAACATGAATGTTAACTAAATCACTTCAAATTCACACCTTTAAATAATTCAGATTAATTTTCCTGGATGTCCCTGTGTAGACAAACCTTTAGATACCTATCTTCATGCACCCAAGTTAGAAAAATTTGTCCAATGTGCATCAACAAGTTCTTTTTCCCCCCCTCAATTGGCATATTATTCCATTTACACTTCTTTGTACAGTCTATAAAGCTGTAAGAATAATTTTATAGGTAATGCTGTTGCAAGTGCTTTGTACACATTGCAAAGAACCCTTTAGTCCTTCTTGGTAAAGTAACCCTATGTCAGGAAGTAAAGGAATAATGTATTAGATGTGATTTGTTCAATTTTCAGGTAGAGCAAACAGACGTTAAAAGTACATGCCAGAAGGAACACTGTCAGATGTAGATTCTAAAAGCCTGTAGGGCAACACATGGATTTCAAAAATATAACATATTTACTCCTGTGGGTTATTACAGTTCCAGTATTAGTCTGTCTTCTGTTAAATCATATATTGAGCTATTTTATGTGACCATTGTTCCACAGGCTGCCTTAAATTAGGGACCAGTTTTGGGGGGAAAATAGATACTGGGTAATTTTATGAGAATATGAATCAAATCAAAGTTCTGGGTTTTAGAGAATTGAATTATTTACCGAAATGAATTAGCTCCAGCTCTTTGCTCATGACTCAGTTCACTTGAATAGTCTATTTTATTTATTCTATTTTTTTTAAATTCACTAACAGTAAAGGCAGCAAGGCAGATTTGTACTTCCAAATGACAGCCTCATGTATTGTTTAACTTTTAGAAAGCTAAAATGGACTAGAACTCATAACTAGACTCTGTGCACAGAGAGTTAAGCCTTAAGATTATGTTACTTATACAGAATGGAATCAGGACAAACACATTGAAAATGTGACAGTTCATGTATAGTTTCAAAAATGACATTTGATTATGGTTATACATTTTTTAATGAAACATTTATCAAAAACATTCAAAAGTATCACCAGCAGAAAATACTTATTTTTCCCCCATGTCAAAAATGTAAATAATGAGAGGACACTTGTATAAAATAAATTTAAAAATTCCCTCCTGCATATACAATTCCACTAATCAATGGTGTGTAATGTGATTCAAGGTAATTACACATTATGGTGTGAATGCTTCCAACCATATTTTGATGACTGTAGGTATTTTAATTTTCTGTGGCACTTTATTGTTGCCTGCCTGTCATGATAGATGTACCATTTACCAATGCTGAATCAAGAAACAATTAAGCTTCATCAAAACATTCAGGATCACGTCCTCAGCAGGTGCAAATCAGTGTAGTGGTATTGAAGTCAGTTCAACTACAGAGACCTGACCCTTACATTATATTCTGTTTGACTGTATTAGACTAGAAGACCAAAATAAAGATTTGTAATGTCATACTAAAGTTATTAGGGTGTATACGTTTTGTATGAAATGGGGAACCAGGCAAAAGTTGGAACGTAGATTTTATATACGCTTGCAATGTCACTATCTGATTTAGGGAGTGGGTTCAGGAGGTTACTCTGGGGGGGGAATAGCTTACAGTGGGATCCCTCAGGAAAGGGTCTCCTCCACCAAAAAAATCAATATAATACACTGCTAAGTTATATTATTTTATTATTTATTTCTTACAGGTAGCCAACCAGGTTGTGCAAGCTCTACTTACTCAAAAGGTAGATTGTTTCTCTGATTTTTGGCATGTTTTTAAGGCTGTAAATGCAAACCATTAAATTAGAAAATGTATGTTTTTATGCAGGATACATTTTTCAAACGCTGTGCACACATTTCAGTAATGCAACCACAAAATGTGAAATATGACTAGTGTTCTACCAATAACAAAAATGAATAATAATTTCTGGGACTGGGAACCTCGGAGGATTGGTAATGGAATATATAGCCTCACATCCCATTTGATATGTAGGGTAGGCCTGGCTAAAGTCAATAATGCCGGACAGTCCATCCCATCTCTTGGCTTTTTTGTGTGCTATACAAAATGATTTGGTTCTATCTCCCAATCCGATTCCTGTTGGACATCAGAAAAAGACAGTCACACTTGGCACTCTTGTTGGCTCTGAGCAGAATATAAGGGTTGTAGGTGAAATCCTGTGCCTCCCTGAGTGGCAGTGGAAGGCTCCCATATACACAGCGGAGGAATGGATATTCTAAGACTGGGTAGTGAAGAAGATGTACAGGGGATGCTTCAGCCCCATGCTATGGAAACTATGCTCTTTAGCAGCTCTCTGCCATATGACAGCTGTGTAGAGAGGGATTTGTAGGTAGGCCATGCAGGAATATCCTGGAGTGTAGCCACCATGTTCACAAACTGTGATGACCCATGGAGGGAGCACATAGAGGGGGCAATTAATGTTTCCTAAAGCCCTACACTCAGTAATTGTGACTACAAAATGGCTCCATAGATGCCACTGTCAGTTCCATTCCTCACCTCCACATCTTCAGAACAATATCTTTGTCTCTGTACCCACAGTTCCACCCTGCATAGGTTTGGAAATGATACTGCACACTCAAGCCTAGTGGTGGTCCACGCAGGTCAGATATGAGGCAAGGCAGTGTGGGGAAGATTGCACTTTTGCTGTTCTTGCTATATCTATTCTTAGAATCATAGAATCATAGAATCATAGAATATCAGAGTTGGAAGGGACCTCAAGAGGTCATCTAGTCCAACCCCCTGCTCAAAGCAGGACCAATTCCCAGCTAAATCATCCCAGCCATGGCTTTGTCAAGCCGGGCCTTAAAAACCTCCAAGGAAGGAGACTCCACCACCTCCCTAGGTAACGCATTCCAGTGTTTCACCACCCTCCTAGTGAAATAGTTTTTCCTGATATCCAACCTGGACCTCCCCCATTGCAACTTGAGACCATTGCTCCTTGTTCTGTCATCTGCCACCACTGAGAACAGCCGAGCTCCATCCTCTTTGGAACCCCCCTTCAGGTAGTTGAAGGCTGCTATCAAATCCCCCCTCATTCTTCTCTTCTGGAGACTAAACAATCCCAGTTCTCTCAGCCTCTCCTCATAAGTCATGTGCTCCAGACCCCTAATCATTTTTGTTGCCCTCCGCTGGACTCTTTCCAATTTTTCCACATCCTTCTTGTAGTGTGGGGCCCAAAACTGGACACAGTATTCCAGATGAGGCCTCACCAATGTCGAATAAAGGGGAACGATCACGTTCCTCGATCTGCTGGCAATGCCCCTACTTATACAGCCCAAAATGCCGTTAGCCTTCTTGGCAACAAGAGCACACTGTTGACTCATATCCAGCTTCTCGTCCACTGTGACCCCTAGGTCCTTTTCAGCAGAACTGCTACCTAGCCATTCAGTCCCTAGTCTGTAGCAGTGCATGGGATTCTTCCGTCCTAAGTGCAGGACTCTGCACTTGTCCTTGTTGAACCTCATCAGGTTTTCTTTGGCCCAATCCTCTAATTTGTCTAGGTCCCTCTGTATCCGATCCCTACCCTCTAGTGTATCTACCACGCCTCCTAGTTTAGTGTCATCTACAAACTTGCTGAGAGTGCAGTCCACACCATCCTCCAGATCATTAATAAAGATATTAAACAAAACCGGCCCCAGGACCGACCCTTGGGGCACTCCACTTGAAACCGGCTGCCAACTAGACATGGAGCCATTGATCACTACCCGTTGAGCCCGATGATCTAGCCAGCTTTCTATCCACCTTACAGTCCATTCATCCAGCCCATACTTCTTTAACTTGGTGGCAAGAATACTGTGGGAGACCGTATCAAAAGCTTTGCTAAAGTCAAGAAATAACACATCCACTGCTTTCCCCTCATCCACAGAGCCAGTTATCTCATCATAGAAGGCAATTAGGTTAGTCAGGCACGACTTCCCCTTCGTGAATCCATGCTGACTGTTCCTGATCACTTTCCTCTCCTCTAAATGTTTCATAATTGATTCCTTGAGGACCTGCTTCATGATTTTTCCAGGGACTGAGGTGAGGCTGACTGGCCTGTAGTTCCCCGGATCCTCCTTCTTCCCTTTTTTAAAGATGGGCACTACGTTAGCCTTTTTCCAGTCATCTGGGACCTCCCCCGATCGCCATGAGTTTTCAAAAATAATGGCTAATGGCTCTGCAATCTCACCCGCCAACTCTTTTAGCACCCTCGGATGCAGCGCATCCGGCCCCATGGACTTGTGCACGTCCAGTTTTTCTAAATAGTCCTGAACCACTTCTTTCTCCACAGAGGGTTGGTCACCTTCTCCCCATGCTGTACTGCCCAGTGCAGCAATCTGGGAGCTGACATTGTGCGTGAAGACAGAGGCAAAAAAATCATTGAGTACATTAGCTTTTTCCACATCCTCTGTCACTAGGTTGCCTCCCTCATTCAGTAAGGGGCCCACACTTTCCCTGATTTTCTTCTTGTTGCTAACATACCTGAAGAAACCCTTCTTGTTACTCTTAACATCTCTTGCTAACTGCAACTCCAAGTGTGATTTGGCCTTCCTGATTTCACTCCTGCACGCCTGAGCAATATTTTTATACTCCTCCCTGGTCATTTGTCCAATCTTCCACTTCTTATAAGCCTTTTTTTTGCATTTAAGATCAGCAAGGATTTCACTGTTTAGCCAAGCTGGTCGCCTGCCATATTTACTATTCTTTCTACACATCGGGATGGTTTGTTCCTGCAACCTCAATAAGGATTCTTTAAAATACATCCAGCAATCCTGGACCCCTTTGCCCTTCATGTTATTCTCCCAGGGGATCCTGCCCATCTGTTCCCTGAGGGAGTCAAAGTCTGCTTTTCTGAAGTCCAGGGTCCGTATTCTGCTGCTCTCCTTTCTTCCTTGTGTCAGGATCCTGAACTCGACCATCTCATGGTCACTGCCTCCCAGGTTCCCATCCACTTTTGCTTCCCCTACTAGTTCTTCCCTGTTTGTGAGCAGCAGGTCAAGAAAAGCTTTGCCCCTAGTTGGTTCCTCCAGCACTTGCACCAGGAAATTGTCCCCTACACTTTCCAAAAATTTCCTGGATTGCCTGTGCACCGCTGTATTGCTCTCCCAGCAGATATCAGGGTGATTAAAGTCTCCCATGAAAACCAGGGCCTGCGATCTAGCAATTTCTGCTAGTTGCCAGAAGAAAGCCTCATCCACCTCATCCCCCTGGTCTGGTGGTCTATAGCAGACTCCAACCACAACATCACCCTTGTTGCTCCCACTTCTCAACTTTATCCAGAGACTCTCAGGTTTTTCTGCAGTATCATACCGGAGCTCTGAGCAGTCATACTCCTCCTCTCTTACATACAACGCAACTCCCCCACCTTTTCTGCCCTGCCTGTCCTTCCTGAACAGTTTATATCCATCCATGACAGTACTCCAGTCATGTGAGTTGTCCCACCAAGTCTCTGTTATTCCAATCACATCATAGTTCCCTGACTGTGCCAGGACTTCCAGTTCTCCCTGCTTGTTTCCCAGGCTTCTTGCATTTGTGTATAGGCACTTAAGATAACTCAATGATCGTCCCTCTTTCTCAGCATGAGACAGGAGTCCTCCCCTCTTGCGCTCTCCTGCTTGTGCTTCCTCCCAGGATCCCATTTCCCCACTTACCTCAGGGCTTTGGTCTCCTTCCCCCGGTGAACCTAGTTTAAAGCCCTCCTCACTAGGTTAGCCAGCCTGCTGGCGAAGATGCTCTTCCCTCTCTTCGTTAGGTGGAGCCCATCTCTGCCTAGCACTCCTTCTTCTTGGAACACCATCCCATGGTCGAAGCAGAGGACGATCCTTGAGTACATAAAGCAAAATCACATCTTATAATGGTGACATATTTGCTAGAGTTTCAGTCTCCATATTTTAGTCTGTAATTTGGGAAATGTTGTGATGGTTTTCCAAAAGCAGAGAGAAGCTCTCTGAATTCTTTTACACTGAGAGTCAGATTTTTTTATGACAATGTACTTTCCCAATAATGGACCCACCCAAACTCGTAGGAACCATGGAGTTTGTACAGATATGATAAAAATCGATTTAAATACATTTAATAAAATAATTTGCTGAGTATTGATGGGATTTAACAGCTGCTTACCTACTGCTGAGTAATACCAGCTAATTTAACGTCCATGGAATGGAGAGGGTACTCTTCTAAATACTAATGAATGTTAACTGTTACAGTACTCCTACCTCTGTTCATAATGAGATCATTTATAAGAAAGGAGAGGAAAACAATAGTGTAAGAAATTGGACTCTTCAGGTCAATCACAAAAGGTAGTAGCTATACAAATCCAGGTAATAACTAGTAAACAGATAAATCTACCATAGTGCCGCTAAGCAGTAAGACACATCAAGTCATGCCACAGTGAGATAACACACCTCTGGGGCATAGTGAGGCATGAAGACAAGCTGAGAGCTTTCAAAGATTCAAGAAGAGTAATATTGCACAGTAACATATATTGGGTATGTTTTATTGTGAATTTGAAATTGCTCCGCAAGGGCTAATTTTTGTTTAAATTAAGTACATACTGTAATGTAAGGGATAAAGTACTGTACACCCCGCAGTATATGAGAAGACTGATTCCACTGAGGGATTCTGATGAGAGAAACGGAGAGAGCAAAGCTTGAGTGATTTATCAATGTCACTGAAACCTTGAGATGGAATTACAGTCTTAAATGTGCACTTTTGGAGTATATCATTTGTTATAATACATATGGAATTCCTCTGATATGGCTGGCTTTTTACCAGGCGCATGCAGAAAATGGGTGAAATTGGGAATTTTCCTGAATTAGCCCCAGGGCAAAATTTCACCTTTTGTATGCAGAAAATTTGTTTGTGTTTTTGTCCCCACTTATAAATAGCAGGTTTTACCTCTGGGGAATCTGAGAAGTCAGATAATCAGCAAATGATTTTGAGACAAACCCACAAAATACATTTTGTGTGTTTGCTAGTGGGTGGGTTGCACAGCCCCATTGATTTCTGTGCAGATCATCAACCATCATTCTTCATGTATCCACGGGTGGCTTAACTCTACGTGGCAGAATTAAACCCGGGTATTTCCCCTGGGCAAAGAGGGATGCAGTATTTTGAAGCCCCACACAGGAGGTGACATCCCCTGCACAGTTTGTAACCTGTCTCTGCTGGGGTTTCCTATGTGGCAACACATGGGAAGGGGCCTCGGAAAAGGTAGGCAGTGGAGAACTGCTGCTAGGGAGCGTTGGTCGGGCTAACACTCTAGAAGCAGGCTCCAGGCAGTAGGCTGGAGTAAACTGCATGGAATATCTCTGCAGCCAGTGTGAGGTTTCCATCCCCTCTCCAGAGATCCCTAGTGCCCAGTTGAAAAAGTGCGGCTGGGTGCTTGGGTCTAAGTTTTCCTTAAGATCTGGATCAACATTGTGACATTGGAGTTATAGTGCACAATGGAATTGCTGATTGATCCATAGATCTGACCTTTGCTTGTCACCCTGCTATACTTGAGCCCTTTCAGGCAAGTGCTGACCCACATTCTCTGCTCCAGGATCTGCATGATCATTTAATTTTTTCCTTTCTGATCTTTAAAATCTTGCCACCTGTTATCTGGTGCTACAGGTGACCTTCAGTGCTGTATATGGTGAATATGTGGACAGGAACTGAGCATTACAACAGAGGAAATGGATTCAAAGGAAAGGCAGTGGGTTTCCAGAATTTGAAGGAAAAACATCATTTCCCAGCTGAGGGAAGAATAGTTCTGGTATCGAGGAATAGTGCAGTGGGTGTTGTAAGCATAAACACCTTAAAGATTGAGAGACACTCGAGTACTACAGTACTGAGATAGATATTTGTAGTATCACTTTTTTAATACCCATTGGTTCTACCATTAGGAATGTGCATAATGATATACTTCAGGTTTTGTTAATTATGACACAACATACCTACTGATCATTTTACTATTTTGATTTAATATAACCAGGAATTGCTACTTTACATAAATTTTCTTATGTTAATTTCCTGTTAATACTTTTTTTCACCTTTCTGTGAATGGCATTAGTGTTGGAAGAGTTTACTGCATCTTGGTTGGTAATGTGCCAAAATTTTACTCTTGCTCTTGAGCAAAAAGTCCAGAGTTAGAGGCATATAAACTTCCAAGGTTTGGCTCTTAAAAGGAAAAGTTTGAGAGGCAACATTGCTATGTTTGCAATGTTGTTTTAAATTGTCAGTTCCCATGAAGCATTTTTCCTCTTCAGTGAACTCAGTATTTAAACTTCATTATAGCAGCTAGTACTCAGTTTTAATTTCTTTGATTATTTGTGAAAGCCATGTAAAGAGGGGCTTTGGTGTTTGTGCTTCCCCAGATGAGAAATACTGTCCCATATAAGTTAATAGATGAGAGTTTTTAGCAGGGGTGTTCACTCAGAGAATTAAAGCTTTAGGATTTCACTACACCTCAAATAGATATCATTGCCTCATCATTTTAGAAGGCACCAAATATATAACTTGGACAGCTTTAGAACCACTTAAAATAAGCACTATCGTGGTAATGTATCCAGGGAAAATAACTTCATAATTCATCCAGTGATACCTCTGTAACTAAAGATATTTCAGCATGTTTCCAATGGTCTCAGGGCAAGGTTTTCTCATTGTGTGGTGACCTCTTTTGTATTCTCTGTGCTGGCTACAGTACACTCTAGATAAGAACTGGCACTGCTGGAGACAGGCACTTTGGTTACTTCTGACTAGAATTTCCCACTCTGAGCTGCTACCTCATCAGGTTCATGCACCTTTGCGGGTCAATACGTTGTTAACGCTATTAATGGACAAGCATATTGGAAGCAAGAGGCCTGTTTCTCCACCATGTGATGAAAAATAAAGGCAGTTAGGCAATGCCGGTGGGTAGCAGCTGTTCTAAATTAAAAAAAAAAAACGAGAAGAGTGGCTACACTTTTTCTGAGAATAAATGTGCCTGCAGATTATTTGTTCACACAAGTGCCACTAGAGTTGCAATCCTTTCTTATTTTTGAAGTTGATATTGACTATAACACAGAGATGTCATGTCCTTCAAAGAAGACTGCCACCTGTATTGTATAACTTGTGCAGAGATTTTGAGTCAAAGTCTGCCTGAACCCTACTGAAGTCCACTTTGTGGCAGAATCCCATGTTCCCTTAAATGGCCACAAAAGGAAGTCCTATGCCAATATCTGAAATTGGTATTCAAATATACTTTCAGCCAAGCTGTACCATCAGGCCAGTTTACGGCCTTATGTTTGGAAGATGCTTTGTCCAAAATACTATGTAATCAACAAACACTTCAGTCCTACTACTGGAGGGAGATCAGTACAAAAAATGGATTCAGTATGTTATATTCAGCATACTTGTATGCTGCTAAATGTACCAATTGCTAGGTATACTCATGTGGTTCAGAATATGTGCCAGGTTTTGTTCCATGTACCAAATACTTTAAGGTTCGAAGTTCCATTGGAATATCAACAGTGTAAAGAAAAGTCACCACATTCTGCTACAGCACAGAAATTGTAGAAGAGTTGAGCAATGAAAGGGTTACAGACGCTGACGAAAGCCATTCCTTAACATATAATTTCTTTTGTTTGTTTTTTTCATTTGCTATTGTTTGCAATTGTTATTAAAATGTATTTGCATATTACTTTTTTCATTTTTAATTGGGCAAACACTGATTCTCCCTGCCCCTTGTAATTGTGGTGGAATATCCACCAAGATGGCTAATGTTTATTTCATGTATTGTGCACCACCAGCGTCAAAGATGCCACTGCAGCTCTGAGAATAAAGCGTTCGTTAGGTTATGTTCCTTCAGCTATCTGGGTAGCAGGCTCTGCTGCAGCAGTAGAGCATAAAATAGTTCTTACATAAACAGTGGGTCTAGTAAAGTGCTTTATTTTGATTAATGTTTTGCTAGCAGAATGGGGACTGCAAAGAGAACAAACTTTTAGGATCTGCACTTAGGCCTGAGTCCAGCAAAGCACTTAAGCACATGCTTAATTTCAAGCAATGCTTGAAGTGCTTTGCTGGAGTCTTAGATGCTAAGGTGACAGACACATTCTAAAAATCTTAGAGTATAACAATTCCCATTAGACTATAACAGTTTTAAAGTAGATAAAATTATTGGGCTAAATTACTCAGCTTCTCTTTAAAAAGTTATCATAGGTCCCTTCAGTTACAAAACTGCATCATCAAAATTATCAGCTGAAATATTGTATGGTATGGAATCATGCTGGGTATATAAAAAACCCATATACTTGGTTTCATAGTTTATCAGACCTCTGTTCACTCTGTTCTGAACTGTGATTTGGGCTTTGTGGCCACCTGAGGGAGTAAAGTAGGGTGACCAGATGTCCCGATATTTCGGGGTATTTCAGGGTGTGTCCTAAGATCGGTCAGGAAGCAAATTGTCCCGATATCTGCCGGCAGGGACTGACTCAGCTTTTTTTTTCTCTCTCTCTCTACTCCTCCCCCCTCTCTCCCCATGTGTCCTGATTTTTTCTTTCCCTCATCTGGTCACCCTAGAGTAAAGGGGAGTGAGAATCATTTTTACAACCCTATGCAAGCCCTTCGAAGTGGGTGTAGGTGGGCTACAAGTGGCGCTCTGTCCGCTTCTACAGGTATCTGGGCGAAAGGTAAAGGTTGATGAACCTTTCAGCTCAGGCACAAGGGCTTCATGCTTTAAGAACCAGAGATCCCAAGTACAATCTCAGCTGCAGACAACCCATCCAGGGTCATCAGGTTTCCAGTGGTAGCCTTTATTGGCAATGGAACTGGGTGAACCTGTAAAACTTGGGATGAGCTTCCTCAGCCAAGGCTGTAGAAGGCTCATCAACATCAGTCTATGGCCAAGCCACCTCTAGAGTGGCTAGTCCAGAGCTGGTGGACAGGAAGAGGAATGGAAAGTGAAGAGCCTTGGTGCCCCCCATTTCCCGATGCAAAAGCCAGTACAGCTGAGCCAGTGGTGGTATACTTTGCTCTTCGTACTACTCCAGAGCAAACAGAAGCAGGGAGGGGAGTGGATTTTGGAGGAGTATCTCCAAGGAATAATGCCTCCTTGGTCTACTCCTATAATGGTGTAGCTTACAAAGCACCCCATGGTATATTAGGGCTTTGCTTAAAGACACAGTCCAGTTCTATGAAAACATAATTATTTTAATGTTTTCTAATTCAGTTTATGACCACATCAATACAATAAAACACACTGCTGCTAAGGTCTAACTGACATTGCACTCCAAAAGTATATGTACTGTAACTAATATGTCTGATTTCATGCATTTAAATATTATCTTTTGATGATCAAATAATCAGGGAAATGGTGTAGTATCTTTTTTTCTGATTTATTTGTGCTATTTTGAAAATTTTACTCATTTGTCTCTTCTGAAGCCTCCTATTCCATAAAGCATTTTCAAGAGTTTCACTGCATTTTCCCTCAATCCTCCTATTTTCTCCTGTGCTGTAGGATCTGAGGGAAGAATGTGTAAAGCTGAAAACAAGAGTTTTTGATTTGGAACAACAGAATCGAATGCTAAGTGTGCTTTTTCAACAAAGGGTCAAACCAGCTTCCGACCTCCTTCTCCAGGTAGGAAGAAACCTTTGCCTCTGGAATCTGCTAAATTTAGATTCAATACATTTAAATAATATTAATCTTCTTAAGATAATGTTAGCACGCAAGAAGTGACAACTGATAGACATAATATATTAGAAGAAAATTGGTTATCTATCATCTGATAGCATTGAAATTGAAAGTGTACACCACCAAACTTTGGCTGCACATTATGTACAGATGTAGAGAGAGAAGTGTATCTGAGGAATAAGTTACTTTTTGAAGTGCCTCCTCAGGATGATAAATGGGATGACATATGGGTTCATTATTCCTTTTGGGGAGCAAAAATTGTGGTCACATAATTCCATAATATTCCATTTGATAGTAAACAAAGCATAATTTTCTATGAGAAAGAACTCAGTCTGTTTAGCTTTCTCCATGTTTGTTGTAGTGATTCAATATATTACATAGACCCAGAACAATATTTTATTTACCTTTTCTGGGACAAGACAGTCAAGAACTCAGATGTAGAGTGACCTGTCTCCAACTCTTCCTTGTTATCCTGGAAAAATCAGGAAGGCTGCAGATTTTCTTTTGATGTGGCATTTCCCTTAATATGAAATTACGTTTATTTTTCCTATTATTCTTTGTTCCCCTTCCTATTAGAAGTGTCTAGCAGCACCTCTGCGTTAGCCAGAAAATCTGACCATGAGCTGGGTTGAAATTAAATGAAGGTAACTTTAGGTTGAGATTGAGAAGCTTCTTAAAGAAGATCCAAATTCTGCCCTTTATGTGTATACAATTCTCACTGAGATCAAAGAAAGATACATGAGAGTGCAGAATTTGGCCTATGTAAGAGCATGAATGAAACTCTTATGGAAATCACCAGGTGTTCCACACACATATATGATGGTGAAATTTGGCCCTTAGGATGTCATATATCTTCTCAAAAGAACTGGTGTCAGTCCTATGACTAAAGTTATTTGAAACTGGACTGTATCAAGTGCTATGGAATATACTGAAGAGAATGAACCTGCCTTGGTAGCAGGAAGGAGTAGATGATCTAGTAAGTCTTTTTATTTCTAGCTTGTATGAATTTGTAACATTTATCATTGTTGCCTCTCCATGGTTTAGCAGGCATGCTCTTCATATCTGCAGAATTTTTCTGACTTCACTTGCTTAGTCTTTATTGGCCAAGTGAGAAGGGGTACCACTGTTATTCCTAAACTCCATGTCTCCCATCTGACAGCAAAATGTACTGCTGATGTTCAACTGAACTAGGTCATCAACATATTTTGAGACCTTGGGAAAAATCAGAGGAAGAGTGTCACTGTATTTCAGACAATGAAGGACTTCTGATAAAGATGATCAGTGTCAAATATTATTTTTTTGCAGAAAAACAGAACAGTAAATTTGTGAATTACCAAAATTTAACTCATCTTCTAAATTAATTTGCCCAATGGAATCTAATTCATCATCTGAGACTTTAAGATTTTCAAAAAGATATTTCCAAATGATATTACTGAATTCTGTTAGATTAGGCAACTAATAATATGTCTGCCATAGGGATTGCCACATTAGTGGACACTTTGGATTATACTCTTAAACCCAGATTCAGAAAAGCTTTTAAGCACTTGCTTAAGTTACCCCATTCAGGAATGTACTCAAGTGTGTACTTAAATACATGCCTGAATCACAAAGTTTTCTTGAGTTGGAGCCAAACACCATAATTATTTGAAAGGGCGGTTGCTTAAATGTTCTGATGGTCCCTTCTACATACACAGGCATCCAGGAGACCACAACTCTCTCAAAACCTGTGGAGTTGACACTTTGCAGCTTGCATGTGGAATCTCTGAACATTTAGCTGCACATGGATGTTCTAAGGCGGTGGTTCCCGTTGATAAATTGTATAATCAATTCCTTGACCACATTTTGGTTCATTATGAAATATATTCAATAGACCAAATAGCCAATGTCAGTCAGGTTTATTGCTATAAGCCAATAATAATATAGTACAGGAAATAGTTTTTATACGATACCAGTCTCTGGAAAGCTGTCTTGTGCAGTGTTGTCACATTCACCTTACATGGACAAAGACACATTTCAGCTGGTAGTATTTATCGGATGATTTTACAAGTTAACATTTCTTTACATGTCACTAAAATTCAACCCATCAGTTTGTCCCAGTTCATTAACTTATAGACTCATCTTATCTTTGTTTTGGATACTAGCATTCCAGGTACTGGTGTTTGAAGGTACCTTCTAGGTTTGTACCAGGTTAGAACAATCATATCTTGTCATCTTTCTTTGGAATATTCCAGTACTAGCCTGTGGGAATAATTGTATCTCTTGCTAGGGTAAAATACACACATGTCCTTATCCTGACAACTTTGCTATCTGCTTAAGCCAAAGCTTACTTCAACTAATGCACAGTGTTATGGGATATCAGCATAAGTGAATAGGCAGGATTATAGTAAAGATACAGACCAGTTTAGGCTATAATATTTGTGTTTAATGATATTTCTGCTTAATGCATAGTAATATATATATATATGGTGTGAATAATATACATATGACTAATATGATATATGTACAGGCTAGCCAGCATATATTGGTCAACATTCTGAAACATTTTATTGAGGCGACCTACCCAACTGCATTTTGTGTTTTTTTGTGACCCACCATAATGTACATGCACCCTCCACCCTGACACCGCAACCCAAATCCTTGCCCAATGCAGAGGGGAGACATTGGAAAGATAGGTAGTGGATGGTGGAGAGTGATCTGCCGCCAATGACCCATTTGGAATCTTCGCATGACCCACCGGTAGATCGAGAACCACCCTTTGGGAAACACTGTCTTAAGGCAGGGTGTGTGATCCATGTGTTTTAGAATGGAGTCCCAAATCCACCTTCATTTACTAAGCACTATTCCTCAGTTGAATTATTCTTATTCTCTAAAGATATAGTTGAGTTTAGAGAAATTATATAATCAATAACTGTCTTCACTTTACACATTGTGTACACATTTATACATTCTGAAAAGCATCTAAATGACTTAGGAACATGAGTCCGATAACTTAGGGATGGGATTTTCAAAGGAGACTAACGCTGAGAGTTTTGAAAATCCCAGCCTAGGCTCACAACCCCTATTCGAAGTCAGTTGTACTTGTGCTACTCATTTACTTACGCATGTGTGAACATATCATCATTTGTTTATTGTTGCTTTATACAATGCAGTACAATGTTATTTTCATACACATCTCATCCTAAAATTATTTGTACAATTAAATAGTTACAAATTTGAAATAAGTGAGTGCAGGGGAAGAACAAAATTGAGTTAATCTTAGTTGTTTTCTTCTGTAGTTAAGATGTATACCATTATCACCAGTGACTTGATTGCATGTTACCAGCAGATTATTCTGCAACCTGACATTAGTAAATTCTTTTACTTAAATTTAAATGTACTTTAAAAACTATATATGAATTTCTTGGCATACCAAATGCGAATTAAAGTATGGATTTCTTCCATTTCAGTGGTGTTGAAATCTTGCATCACTGAGCTTAAATGCTTTTCAAAATAATGAATCACCAGTATCGTAGGTTATTTTAGTGCATTTGACTTTAAACAAAGCCTTCACAATCTGTTTGGTTTCTGCTTATAAACAAGAGGAGAACATAACTCACTATGATCATTTAAGGATGTGATACAAGTGATTTAAATTTGAGTGCAGAACATGTTCCTTATATAATACCGAATGCACTTTGCTGTTTTTCCTCATGTTTCATAGGCAGATCAAAAAGAAAAACTGATTACTCCAGATTTAGTAAATTTCATGCAAGGGAGGTTTAAAAGACAACTTTAAGAAGGCTTCATTGTAAAACAGTTATTAAGTATCACATTTTCATGAATTTTGGATAAATATAAGTATCCATTAAATCCCAGGGACTGATAGTACTGAACAAGAAATTACTGTGTTTATCTGGGGGATTTGATTATGCAGATTGCTACATTAATTCTTTGACACTAGAAATTTCGGTGCGTCCATTGCTGGCAGTATATGTCACACGGGGGAAATCTCATTCCCATCTTGAAAAGATTAAGTAACCCAAACACTGACATAAAAGACCAGAGTTTCCAGGAGCCGGAGGTAATTCAGTCTCTGCTCCATCACCTCTTTATGTTGGAGGTGAGTTTGTTTTAAGACTCTCTGGAGACACACTTTCTTGTTGCTGGAAGTCATGTATATAGTTGGCATTAGATGTAGGCTAAATAAGCAAGTGCCTAAGGCACGTAATTTTTGCTGTTATCTAACCATCCTTCTCCTTGACCCATTGGGACAGATTTGTGGAAGAGATCTCCCCTTTTAAAGATGCCGTCACCTCAATGCCACCGGAAAAGCAGTAACAGCCAAGGCCAGGATCCGTGGCACTAGTGGAGCTCCTGACCAGTTGACCCCCACTCCTTTACCTGCGGGAGGGTGGGGGTTGAGGGGAAATAATGTACCTGCCCCTTTGGGACATGTATAGAAAGAAAGATCAGGAGCTCAGTTTTAGCTAGCCATGTTACATATAAATTGTCAGTGAGCCACACACCAGGAGGGAATGTTAGACAGGCTGAGATTTGAGCTTGGATGAAAAGGAGCAATCAAGGAAGACAAGGCCAGTGCAGAGAAACTAAATGAGGTGAGAGGCAGATATGTGAGTGTTTGGTATAAAGATGGTAGCTGAAGACACGTGAATGTATGAGATAGAGTGCAGAGGGTGAAGACCTAGAAGGAAGCCCATGCGGGCTGAATTGCCCAAGATGACACAGGATATCTGTAATATAGGAACAACATTTTAATTCTTGGTGTTACAGTATTTCTCTCTGCCTCATTATTTGTCTTTCTAAATTAATATACATTCTGTTGTGAAAGGAAACATTTTATTTCTAAAATTGCCTAAAAATGAACTTCGTTTCTCCATCCTTCAGCTGCTGCTCCCCAACACACACCTTTGACTTTGTCCGTTCAGATCGTTTATTTTTTTCTCTTGAAACAGAGAAATGAGTTCAGTGCTTTCTCTTCCCATCATTGCCCTCCCCCGCCCTTACAGGTGAAAATGGAATTACAGACACTGGGCTTGATTCTGATCTCATGTTGTACACGTCTTTTACCTCAGAGTAACTCCACTAATTTCATTCGAGTTATTCCTGATATACATATACATATACATATACATAGAGAAAAAGCCAGTCTATTGAAAAATTCTTTATAGAAGAGGTAGTACCAAATTCTGCTCTCAGTTACACTCATACAATTGCACAAATGTAACTGAGGGCAGGATTTGGCCTGCCATATATACCAAAGCCATTCTATAATAGCTTGTATACTACCATGAAAATCAAGTAAAGGTCTAAATAAATAACAATTTTACATTAGAAGGTGCATATATATAAATTTGTTAGCTGAATTCTCTCAGGAATGTTGTTTTATCTCTTCGTAAACAGAGTTACTATCATTGATGTTATTAAAGCACTTTGAGATCCTTGGGTGAAAGGTGTTAAATAAGTGCAAAGTGGTAGTAGTCGTGTTTATTGATTTGATTTATTTCATTAAATAAATAGTGATATTTGCATAGAGTATGGGAAGTATAAAATAATATTACTAATCATAAGACCGAGGGCATCTCTGCTCCCAGACTCTCTTTTAATTGTCATTTTATTACTCTCGCTCCAAATATCACTTTAGCAACTCTAGAAAAAAGCAGGAAGACTTCTGAAACATCCACTTATGCCTTATGTACATCTGTCTGGATTAGTATAATTCATTTTCCATGGATCTCCCGTATTGCTTAATTGTGTACCTAAAATTTGTCCATACTGCTATGGCCAGATTGCTAAATTCTCAGCTTAATGTAGGTAATAACTATTTTTGTATTGACTTCTATAACAATTCAAAGAGTGTGCTCTAAAATATGTATTTGAAGGGAAATACACTTACTTAGATGGAAATAGTTATCAACTTAGCAGAAAGGGGTAAATTGCTCCAACAACATTATTATATATGTGAAGAAAGATAGGACAATTAATTGTTTAAGACCTGACAGAAGTGTATAAAATGAATGGCCCAGAATCTGACCTTACATTCAGATATCTTGAGATATCATGATGATCTGAATACAGATGGTTAAAAGAGACGTTATGTTGGCTTCTACCAGTTGAATATGCAGAATCTGTAGGTATTTCTAAAAGTAAGCAGTTGAGGAGGAGAAAACAAACCCAAAGATCATCTGATATTGCTAGTAAGGGATGCCAACAGTTAACCATTCATTTAAATAACTGTACCAATATGTGCTGAAAGCTGCATAATTCAGACTGGATAGCATGCCAACTATCTAGACCCCACCTCATGCATATCTGCACTCTAAAGGCATATTTAGGAACAAGATCCATAACTAAGTTTCAACCATTTCAAGGCTCTGAACTTCCTGCAGTATAACCCCGCAGTTCACCTCTCTCTGCTGTGAAAACCAACTATTTATTCCTTCCCTTTGTTTCCTATCTTTCAACTATTCACTGATCCATGAGAAGAACTTTCCTTTTATCCATGACTGCTTACTTTGCTTAAGAGTCTTTGGTGTGGGACTTAGTCAAAGGCTTTCTAAAGTCCAAATACACTACGTCCACTGGATTACCCATGTCCACGTGTTTGTTGACCTCCTCAAAGAATTCTAATAGATTGGTAAGGCCTCTTCTCTCATGGCTACTTGGTTTCCTTGGAAGCCTTTGCCAAGGGACCTTGTTAAGGCTTTCTGAAAATCCAAGTACACTTTATCAACTTGATCATCTGGTCCTGGTGACTTATTACGGTTTAGTTTATAATTTTTTTTCCCTAAAACCTCTTCTATTGACACATCAGTTTGGGCGAGTACTTCAGCTTTGTCACCCAAAAAGAATCTCTCTGATGTTGGTATCTCCCCGACATCACCTGCAGTGAAGACTGATGCAAAGAATTCATTTAGCTTTTCTGTATTGGCCATGTCTTTCTTGAGTGCACCTTTAACACGTTTGTAGTCTAGTGGCCCCAATGCCTGTTTGGCAGACTTCCTGCTTCTGATGTACTTAACAAGAATTACTCTTAGTTTTTGAATCTTTGGCAAGTTGCTTCTTAAATTCATTTTTTACTTTCGTTATTGTACTTTTACATTTTACTTGCCAGAGTTTGTGCTCCATCCTATTTTCCTCATTCGGATTTGACTTGCAAATTTTAAAGGATGCCTTTTTGCCACTATCAGCCTCCATTATTTTGCTGTTTAACCATGGTGGCATTTTGTAGTCCTACCGTCTTTTTTGATTTGGGGTATACATTTAGTCTGAGTCCCTATTATGGTGTTTTTCAGTGCTCTCCATGCTGCTTGCAGCATTTTACCTTTGTGACTGATCTTTTTAATTTCTGTCTACGTAGCATCTTCGTTCTTGTACAGTTACCCTTTTTAAAGTTCAATGTTACTGTGGTGGGTTTAGCTGGTATTTTCCCTTCTACAAGGATGCTAAATTTAATTACATTATGGTCACTATTACCAAGTGGTTCAACTATAGTTACCTCTTAGACCGGATCCTGTGCTCTACTTAGGACTAAATTAAGAATTTCTCTTCTCTTGTGGGTTCCAGGACAGGCTTCTCCAAGAATAAATCATTCATGGTATCTGTAAATTTTATCTCTGCATCATGCCCTTAGATGACATTTACCCAGTAAATATAAGAATAGTTGAAATCACCCTTTATTATTGTGTTTTCTGGTTCTGTAGCCTCTCTGACCTCCCTTAGTATTTCGCAATCACCGTCACCATCCCGGGCAGGTGGTTGGTAGTATATTTCTGCTGCTATACTCTTATTATTGAAGCATAGAATTTCTATCCCTAGAGATTTATTATATAGTTTGATTCATTTAAGATTTTCATCTTATTTGACTATGCTTTGTTAAAACATATAATATCACTCCCCCACCAGCAGTACCTACTGTGTCATTCCTATATATTTTGTGCCCAAGTATTACCGTGTCCCACTGATTATCCTTATTCCACCAAGTTTCCTCAATGACTGTTATATCAAAATCCTCATTTAATGCTAAGCTCTCTAATTTACCCTCTTAGTATTTAGATTTCTTGCATTTATATATAAGCACTTGTGCATTTTGTCCATATTTAGTTGCTTGCTTTCATGTGTTATGTTTAAATGAGACTCTTTTACATGTGATTGTTCCTCGTTAGCTCTTACCTGTACTTTACCTACTTATTTCCTATCTCCTCTACTATATTGTGTTCCCCACTTTAATAAATTCATCGCCAAGGGATGTCTGTGCCCAAAGCAGTGCCTCCTCACCTGTCAATTTTCCCCTAGTCCCCGTAATCTCTAATCCTCTGTAATCTTTTTTATTTTATGTGCAAGCAGTCTGATGGACTAACTGACCTAACAGACTGCTAACAGTTAACACCTTTCACCCAAGGATCTCAAAGTGCTTTAATAACATCAAAGCAAGAGGATATCATGACTTCATCTGGAAGGTGGGTCCCAACTATAGGATTGTTTCCCTCTGCTCCAGCTTGATGGTCTCCTGCCTTGAGACTTTCAACCTCCTTAGCAGTACAGCCCACTGATCAGATGAACAGCTGACCAATTCAATCCTAAAAGATCACTCAGATAAAAAGGAACAGATTAGAGAGTCAATGACCAATTTCTCCTTTGGCGGTATCCTGGAAATTTGAACCCAGTGAATCTTCCTCACAGGCTTAAAATTAAGTACTTGGTTAAGTGCTTTGCTGGATCAGAGTCATATTCATGTTGATATGGGCATATTCTCAGTATTAGGAAAATCTTCCTGATAATGAGTTGTGTTATACTGTGGAATAGTTTCCCCCGGGAAGAGATGGAAGCCTCATCACTTGGGACATTGAAAACTAAACTAGATACAGCACTGATAAATGTACAATGGTGAACAATCTTTCATCAGAAGTGTGATGGACTAACTGACCTAACAGATCAATTCCATCTCTAATGTATGTGTTTCTATGATCTCCTTCTTGTCAAGCCTGGCTTCTCCTATTTCAGCATCTGGAGTCTTTCTGATCTCTCCCTCCTCTCCTCCTCTCCTCCCCTCCCCCAAATAAACAAAGTTCAATAAGCATATAATCCTGGTGAACATGACAAATGTTTTAAGTTGAAACAGCCAGCACTTTTCAAGTCCTTGTAGCACAGATTATTAGCCTTTAGGACTGCCAAATAAAAGCATTAAAAAGCTTTTCCATGTCTATACAATCATGAGGTTTTGTGACATTTTATGGAGCCACTTTTCAGAACCAACCTCTGAAAGCAAGATTTGTCCACTGCCCAACTGACAATAAATTGCCAGGGAAAGATTACCAACAGTAAATTGCGTAAATGGTTTTGAGGCAAAATATAAATGGTCTTTAGTGTAATATTTATAAATAATTTTGAAATAGGAATACAATCTATTATAACAGTTGAAAGATGTATGTGGGCATAGTCCTGATGAATGAAGATGGATGTTACTCAAGGGAAGTGTGCATCAAGAGAACAGTAGGACTGCACTTACGCCAAGCTCTTAGTGACAAAAATATTTTTTTACTGCTTTTTGATCCTGTTAGTGCAGCAAAACCAATACATACAGCTGAGACTGAGTGAGCTGTAGGTTTCGTTCCATCTTGCGCATCATCATCATCAGAATTGTTTACTAAGTTCCATGGGGGCAAATTGTTGTCAGTGAGGATATACTGAGGACATACCATGTAGACAATGGGGTTGCCTGGGTGTAAGGATTTTATTACTGATGGTGATGTGCACAATGGAAAAAATCCAATTTTGCTTTTGTAGACCAAAGTGCGTATGCAGAGATAATCATTGGAAAAAAAGATATCATTATTCTTGTAAACTGAACACTTTAAATGTAGGAATCAGTGAAAGGTAAGAAACAAGAAAGCCTATGCTTTTTACAGTTTCTTTTCAAAGGAGCCCTCCACTTTAAACTTTTTATAAAAGCATTAAAAAGATACACTTTTCTTTGTTCTCTACTGTTGTATTTTGTTCCTCATAATCACACCTTCCTTATAGAGAAGCAACCACTTGACTCAGGGGCACCTTGGTTTTTCAACCTGCTGTGTTTACTGAACATAAATGCAAGATGTCAACTTGTCATGTAAATCCCTGGGTAAATGGTCAAAGTATAAGTGAAAGCTGTTTATAGGCAGCCTTTATTCTAGGCTCTGAAGTGTGTGAAAATTCTGTGAGCTCTGTTTGTTTTTGTATTTTTTATGACCAGCTCCAGACCATTTCTTTACTCTTTGGGGATGTGGTACTGAATTCGCTCTTTGTTTGGAGTGGGGTAGGTTTTAATTAAATAGAAAACAGTAGAATGTACTTATTTACTTTTTTTTAAGTTTACATAAAGTGCACATGAACAGTGTGGGGAATTTTCTTAATGAATGCAGCCTAGATGGTACTCAGATTTATCACCATCAATTTTATGACAGGGACAGTATCAAAGATTCAATAGATGTTGTAAATATATTGCAGTTGATGCATTTCTGTGTTCAGTGTATATTATCCTGTTTCACTTTTTGTTCTATAAGTTGTATATTTAGGCCAAGACTCCTTCTATTTCCCATTAAAACTGAGAAATCTTTCTCATTGGAGTGCAGACTGGAAAATTAGTTTGGCTTGGAAAACAATCATCATTTTAGTGTTATCACAGTGGGCAAAGCACTAGCCATGTGTTACATATAAAAGTGTAATTTCATGTCATCAGATCAACTTTTAAAGCCCCCTCATTGAAATTATGCAGTGGAATAAAATAATAGCCATTGCAGGACTGTCTTAAACACAATGTGCATAAGCAACAGGTGTGCTAGATAATTGTTTTCTCATCATGGTGCATATTTCACACTCCATAACACCCAAATGAAATTCCAACAAAATGCATAAAATTAAATGATTCAAAGATTTAGAGGGTTTCTGTTCTTTATGGTAAAAGAGAAATCTACTGAAATTCTAAAACGGTATGGAAGTATAATCATTATTATTAATGTTGCTAAATATGAAGTATTTATTTTGGTTATCTTAAAATACTTTCAAGTATTAGAGGGGTAGCCGTGTTAGTCTGGATCTGTAAAAAGCGATGAAGAGTCCTGTGGCACCTTATAGACTAACAGACGTATTGGAACATAAGCTTTCGTGGGTGAACACCCACTTCTCAGACGCATGTAATGGAAATGTCCAGAGGCAGGTATAAATATGCAGGCAAAAATCAGTCTAGAGATAACGAGGTTAGTTCAATCAGGGAGGATGTATGAACAGCAAGGGAGGAGAAACTGCTTTTGTAGTTGGCTACCCATTCACAGTCTTTGTTTAATCTTGAGCTGATGGTGTCAAATGCTAGCCAACTACAAAAGCAGTTTCTCCTCCCTTGGTGTTCACATCTTAACTGCTAGAAGAGGGCCTCATCCTCCCTGATTGAACTAACCTCGTTATCTCTAGACTGATTCTTACCTGCATATTTATACCTGCCTCTGGAAATTTCCACCACATGCGTCTGACGAAGTGGGTATTCACCCACGAAAGCTTATGCTGCAATACGTCTGTTAGTCTATAAGGTGCCACAGGACTCTTTGTCGCTTAAAATACTTTGAAATTTAAACAAAGGCCTAGTGCTCAAAAAATAGTATGTAATATGTGTGTATATGTATATATATGAAATTAATGGCTGACGTAATAAAAATAGAGGATTAATTTACCTGTAGCATCACTGAAATGAATATGTGAAACTTTCCCTGAAAATTTCACTTATTTTATTTTCTCTTTTTTTTCCATTACTACTTTATATAACATGGTGATAGAACTTTGGGTTGTGAAACAAAATCAAACCCATGGCTGTATTACACTGGTCTACAATTTTTGAGAAGTTGTCTGTTTCAGAGATAAAATGTGCTATTTATTATGTATTTTGATGTGCTGAATTCAAATATGACAATTAAAACAACTGATTGGCTACTGTTTCTAAGATATTTAAGTTTTTACATTTTATGTCTATGTATATTGTGTAGATAGTAGAGTTTTAATCATAAATTGTAAACCTAGGTCTTTTCATGTGTTTATGGTTGCTTTACATGATAATATTTCACCTGTCCTGTTTATGTAACACTTTAAAAATCAGCAAAACGGTTATATAAATAAAATTTATTATGAAACAAAAGGCAAAAAACTACTATGTACATAGTTTAGTCCTATTCAGTGTCTACTCGGCGCTTCTTGGCTTGTCTCTTGTATTCATTAAATGGAGCATCTCTTGTCACTGTCCAGCAATAGTCTGCAAGCATTGATGGGCTCCATTTGCCCTGATAGCGTTTCTCCATTATTGCAATGTCCTGGTGAAATGGCTCGCCATGCTCGTCGCTCACTGCTCCGCAGTTCGGTGGAAAAAAATCTAGATGAGAGTGCAAAAAAGGTTGACATGTTGCAACCAAGGCTTTTGTATGCCTTGAGGAGGTTTTCCACCAACAACCTGTAGTTGTCTGCCTTGTTGTTTCCAAGAAAATGTATTGCCACTAACTGGAAGGCTTTCCATGCCGTCTTTTCCTTGCCACGCAGTGCATGGTCAAATGCATCATCTCGAAGAAGTTCACGAATCTGAGGACCAACAAAGACACCTTCCTTTATCTTAGCTTCACTTAACCTTGGAAATTTTCCACAGAGGTACTTGAAAGCTGCTTGTGTTTTGTCAATGGCCTTGACAAAGTTCTTCATCAGACCCAGCTTGATGTGTAAGGGTGGTAACAAAATCTTCCTTGATTCAACAAGTGGTGGATGCTGAACACTTTTCCTCCCAGGCTCCAATGACTGTCGGAGTGGCCAATCTTTCTTGATGTGGTGGGAATCTCTTGCACGACTATCCCATTCACAGAGAAAACAGTAGTACTTTGTATATCCAGTCTGCAGATCAAGCAAGAGAGCAACAACCTTCAAAGGGCCACAAAGCTGCCACTGATGTTGGTCATAGTTTATGCACCTCAAAAGTTGTTTCATGTTGTCATAGGTTTCCTTCATATGGACTGCATGACCAACTGGAATTGTTGGCAAAACATTGCCATTATGCAGTAAAACAGCTTTAAGACTCGTCTTCGATGAATCAATGAACAGTCTCCACTCATCTGGATCGTGAACGATGTTGAGGGCTGCCATCACACCATGGATGTTGTTGCAGGCTACAAGATCACCTTCCATAAAGAAGAATGGGACAAGATCCTTTTGACGGTCACGGAACATGGAAACCCTAATATCACCTGCCAGGAGATTCCACTGCTGTAGACTGGAGACCAACAGCTCTACCTTACTCTTGGGTAGTTCCAAATCCCTGACAAGGTCATTCAGTTCACCTTGTGTTATAAGGTGTGGTTCAGAGGAGGAGGATGGGAGAAAATGTGGGTCCTGTGACATTGATGGTTCAGGACCAGAAGTTTCATCCTCTTCCTCTTCCTCGTCTGACTCAAGTGAGAAGGATTCTGGTGCATCAGGAACTGACAGTCCTTCTCCGTGGGGTACTGGGCGTATAGCTGATGGAATGTTTGGATAATGCACAGTCCACTTTTTCTTCTTTGACACACCTTTCCCAACTGGAGGCACCATGCAGAAGTAACAATTGCTGGTATGATCTGTTGGCTGTCTCCAAATCATTGGCACTGCAAAAGGCATAGATTTCCTTTTCCTGTTCAACCACTGGTGAAGATTTGTTGCACAAGTGTTGCAGCATATGTGTGGGGCCCACCTCTTGTCCTGATCTCCAATTCTGCAGCCAAAATAAAGGTGATAGGCTTTCTTAACCATAGTGGTTCTACTGCGCTTTTGTGATGCAAAAGTCACTTCACCACAAACATAGCAGAAGTTATCTGCACTGTTCACACAAGTACGAGGCATCTCTGCTCACTTTGGCTAAACAGAAATGTTTGCAAAATCAAACACTGACAAATAAGAAAGCATGACACTGTATGATTTCTAGAGCTGATATAGGGCAATTTGTTCAGCAGAGTGATGTAAGCTTTGTTATGATTGCATCATCCATGACTTCTAGGAATAACATGTTGCAATTCATATCATGTATGACGCAATACCAGCTTCAGATTGCATCATTCATTGTTTTGCCTAAAAAGCAAGTACTGTCCAAACCCCGTCATAGATTTATTCATAGATCCAGTCAAAGATGTATTTTAGTCATTTCTAGTTTAAATTGAGATCCCTTCCCTTTATAACTCACTTATCCTCCGCCATTCCCAAGTCAAGGGTCGTATACACTGACCCAATAGCATATCTTGAAAACTAGAGCCAATCAACAATTTTAAGCATCATTTTCGTTCTCAGTGACCCAGAATTAGTAAAGTTTGACTACATTTATTACAGAAGCATTTTGGCTGTAGAGCAGTGTTATCGAAAAATGTCCATGCCAGTAAAGGTTATACTTGATTACATTTTAAGATTTTTAAACTTTTATCAAGTCAGAGTGATTTGCTAGGGATTTTAAATTAAACTTCATGTATTCTTACCAGATGAATCCAACTAAAGTTAAGTTAAGTGATTTTAACACACAAGATTATTCTATAAGATTTTGTGCTCCCATCTATTACAAAACAAATAATTTCCCTGGCATATATTCTGTATTCTTAGTATACTATTATATATATTGCACAGTAGTAAGAAGAGATGGGGTAGTAGTTTAAAGTGAAACGTGATCCATAATGAGTCATGAAACAGCTAGTCAAACAACCCAATCTTTTTGTATTGAATTTTACTAATGTGCTCCTTTCTTTCCCATATGACCTATCCTCTGTAATGATGGTTTGATACTGGTAAAATTCAGATCCTCATCCAAAGGCTGTGACACTATTGACTAAATCTCTATTGACTTTGCTGAGGATGTGAAATACTGTATTGCAAGATAAAATCAGCACATAGATGCTCAATGAAACTGAAGAGTCCATTAGTGCTTTAACTCTTAAATTACCACGTCTTCTTTCTTGATAAGAGCAGGGTGAAGGGAAAAGTTACCTTTGTTATTAAACATTTTGTAGCATATTGCTAGACTTAACTCTCACTTTTTTGCATTTTTAGATGGTATTAAAATTAATTTCTGTCTCTAAACATGAGCAAGCCATGTTTCATTAGTCACTCACCTTTGTCAGGTTACTGGGAGGAGTGGTGATTTGTCTGTGTCCTGTGTGGAATACAAGGGCATCTTGAACGTTATGAATTAAACTCTCGCTGACTGTATTTGAAGTATGGAAACCAGCATATCAGGATAATGACATCTTGAATTAATAACAGCACTTTAGAAATCTTAGAGAGATGCCCACTCTTTAGTCTTTCTCAACTACAAAGTCATTGACGTGTATTGTTTTTATTCTACACCCATTTTGTAGGGCTTGGATTTTAAACTTTAATATTCTATTGTTTTAAAAACTGATGTGTATCCTTTTAAAGTTTCCTTTTATTTTCTGTTGACTAAAATTCTTCCTTATATGTCACCTCCAGTGTACATAAAACTTGTGCATACTGTACATTTGTCTATGGACTTCAGATATTGTACATGTACCTGAGAAAGAATATAACCTTGTTTTTTAAAGGACACCTTAAATGCTATTCTGTAAACCAGTCCTTGGGAGTTACTTGACAGTAACCTGACATATGGCCTTCCTTAAGGGACAGAGAGTTGCCTATGCAATGTTACCAGTTGTTCCCAGCCCATCAGGGAATAACTAATAGAATTAACCTTTAATTTTGGTCTTCCATATAATAGCACGTAGGACCGGATTTTCAAAGGAGCTCAGGGCCAGATTTTCAAGTGCTCAGTCAATATGCTGAGGACCTTTGAAATTCTGGACACTTATTTGGTCCCAAAATGGGAGCTGATCTTTTCTGAAAATCTAGTCCACATAATATTATTTCATGGACCAAATTTTGGCCCTGCTTTTCTCTACAGAGAAGAGCTAGCTAGAGGTACAAGGCCACAGAATCCTTAGCAAAACCTGGCACTCTCTCCTCCTGTTCAGGTATAGATTCATAAGGCTCCACAACCAGATGCAGGTTTGTGACTCCATTAAACCCTAAGGGGGCGATGGAGGGACACTGCTTCTCTGCTGCCCCAGCTGTCAAAAAGCTGTGGAATTGAACAGGCCACATAGCTGGAGATGGTTATCTTACAACAGCTCCAAAATGGGATCAGTCATCTAGAAGCAGAGTGTGAGGGGGAAAGGGAAAACACCTGACTCCTGTAACACTATCCTCTTTCTGTGCCAAGGTATCAGTTTTGGGAACTAATCCTGGTCCTTCTGTCTACTCCCAAGCCAAGTCCATGGCAGATCTGCAACTTTAGCACTGCATTGACTTCTGCAAGCCCAGCACAAAGAGACAGGGGAGTCAGGAACAGCACAAGACTCCTCATTGTAGGTGGTGAGCACTGGTCCAAACCACCATGTAGGCACAGAGGCTCTCTTCCCCTTTCCCTTACACACCTAACCTGGCTGTTCTCAGGAATGAGCAGGTCCATGTCTGTGCAGCTGATTGCCATGCTACTGCAAGATCACAGTTTGACTCAATAATAGTGCTTAACACTTGTCATCTTCAAATCACTGTAAAAAACCATGTAGTTAATCCTCCCAATAGATCTGGTCACACTATTATGATCAATTCACTGTCTGATTTGGTGCCTTTTCCTCTCCAGGAGTTGTCAGGGAACAGGTTTTGATTTGTACTGTTCATAATTCATAATTGTTTTATAAATAGTTTTTAAGGAACCTATTTTGCCCTGTGGGTTTTTGTGAACTCTTCCTAGTCAATGGTCCCTTGAGTATTTGATATATGGGGGTTTGTGTTCAGTCTGTGTGATTGGCCAACTATGGTACGCCATCTGTTCTCTGATTGAATGACCGAGTCATCCATAAACAAGAATATGAACAAATAACTTGAGGGTGCTGAGTCTCTCAGGGAGGGAGTGGAGAGTGTTTTTTAGAGAGAAAAGCATAGCAAAAAATAAACATATCTTGTTTAAATAGTTTTCTTTTTTCTTTACAAAAGATAGATGATTATTTTTGTCTGCTTACATGGACCCAGATTTAAAAATATCTAGGGTCTTTCCTGAGTGAAGATGGGAAAGACAAGTCAGATGTATTGGCTGTTCAGCAGATTTTAGATTCAGTATTTTCTTGTCACAATCATACCGAATAATTGCTGTGGCTGATCTTTGGCTTTCCCTTCTACACCAAGTGGCACCCCTGCTTGCTGGTCCCTCATTCCCTCCTCAGAGCAGGATTGTGTCTGGATACCCCTTTCTTGGTCAACAGACCCACCCAATCATGCCAAAGAGCTTCCATATGACTCCAGTAAAATATACAACATCTTATGCTATGTACAGTTGTAGTTCCATAGAGTAATTGTTCCATCTCAGTAGCTAGTCACATCGCACAATCTCTGTTCCAGAGTCTGAAACATGTTCAGAATCTCCAGGCAAGTTTAAAGAGAGCAGCAGAGCAGGAAATAAGACTTCAGAAAACAAAAAAACAAACCTGCTGTTTAGATTATGCCCCTTTATGCTTTTCTGCTTACTTCTCCTTTTGCTGGGTGATCACACCCTTGATTGAAAATGATTGGTTTGGCTTTCTCATTCTCTCAGGCCTGGTCTACACTAGTAACGTGTATCGCTACATCTCTCAGGGGTGTGAAAAATCCACACCCCTGAGGGATGTAGCTATACCAAACTAGCCCTTGGTGTAGACAGTATTAGGTCAATGGAAGAATTCTTCCATCAACCTCACTACCACCTCTCGGGCAGGTACACTGACTGGAGAAGCCCTCCCGTCGGCATAGCTAGCGTCTCCACTGAAGCACTACAGCTGCGCTGCTGCAGCATTCTAAGTGTAGACATACCCCCAGTCTCTTCCTTCTAATATCCTCATTCCCAAATCCTCAACGCCAGTTTTTAAACATGAGGTTAAGCAAAGACTTCTGGTGTGAATGTGCATATCTGCATCTGAATACACTTGTGCACATGAACAGAAGCTCCATTGTTACGCTGAGAAAAAAACCCAGCTATTTGAATGTTCATGGAAAAGGGAATTTTAAAAAGGCACCTTGCTTGGTTGAATCAAATAGTGAATCAGATTTAGGGAACAAGTTAGAGAATCGATTTTTCCACTATTTTCCCAGTTCTACTCACAGTACTCCTTTGTGATAAGTATCACTATATTTGTTTTACAGATGGGAAAGCAGAGAGTTAAGTGACATACTCAAGTCCATATAGGAGTCAGAAACGAGTGTAGGCTAAATATCATGAATTCCTGAGTCCCACTTCTTTGCTTAATCCAGTAGTCTTAATCCTGTAATCTATAGAATAAACCTCTCATTAGAACCACTGGAACAGGACAATTAAACCTTAAAGATGCTGAATTTGGGTCTGGTTCAGATAAACAGCCAAAGTTGGGATGCTTATTCAAGGCTTTGGGTTTGCAAAGTTGGAGTCCAATCCTGCAAATGTTTACTGTCCTGTAATTTTGGGAAAGTGCATAAGTGTTTCATGAGGTCATTAGCCTGGGGCTGGAAATTCCACCAGATTAGATTTTCTCACTCTATGTTGGGACTTTGAGGACCTTAACAAAAAGTTGGGGAAGAAGGAGTTAATTGAACACTTCAGAATCTTCATTTGTAGAAACAGACAAAAAAAGATTCCCGGAGCCCTTGGAGCAGTAAAGCTGACAATTTACACCAACTGGGTGACTGCCCTGGATTATTTCCAAACCAGTTTGTCCATCCTCCAAAAGATACTTTAAAGAAAAAGTGTTCAATAAAACACCTTCAGTCCACACCGCTAAGGCTTTTTAACAGAACCTTTGTAAAAGTTCAAAATTTGGAATTGCTTTTCGAGAGCAGAAAACATTACATTTTGATCAGTGTTGGAAAGAGAACTTTTATTAAAAAGTTATGAAAGCCTTGAAAGTAGGAATGAGGCCATTTTCTGGAAATCCTGCTACTCCTTTGCCTTCCCCCAGCAACCTGCCCCACCATTTGTGACATTTCTATAAGATACACAAAAACATCTTCCAAAATGCAGAACGTTTTGGGAAAGGAAAAGATGGCTTGTTCAACATTAACGTTGACAAATTCATGTTCTTGTCATGTAAATAAATGAATCTTTTCAGTGTCTAACATGCTGGACTTCGAGAAACTGCAGTGAGGGAAGGTTATAGAAAATGATGCTTATCTCTGCTGATTTTTTTTATAGAATAAATCAATGATTTCAGCTAAAACTATGCAAGAAGGAATCTATTGAGAATACATAATATAACACTTATTTGGGACACCAGCTTGCTGCCTCTGAGATTCCTAGCAAAGCAATGCTTACCTTCCTCGGTTGCCATGTATTGATCTAAAATATCTTCCCTGAGCCTTGTCTTTCCTTTTCTTCCTACAGGCAAAAGGTTAGAGTTAGATAATAGTATTAATTTTCCAGACATCTGCACATGTTTTAATAGCCTTTGGAAGGCTTGAAATAGTTTCTGTTTGCCCACCACAGGGCTAAAATACCATTAAGGCCTGGATTGAAGTAATACATAACAATCATAGTCTCATAGTTCAACCTGACAATAAAAAAGCTAATTTATTTTATCAGAGATTTAAATTAATGTGAGGAACTCATCTCTTAACAGGAGCTGGAATGCCATTCCTGCAGAGACACATGTGCATTTTGTATCATTATCCATACACATTTTAAAGACGTAAAACTGCAACAAACCTTGTATATACATTTTGTCCTGTGCCCTGTTTGTGTGTGTGAGAGAGAAAGAGAATTATGTGCTTCTTTTCATCCCAGACATCAGTGTTTTTGTTCCTGACATTATCTCTTCTGAAAATCCCTTCATTCCTAGGCTCGCTTACTGCCCTGACTCAACATACAGAAGAAGAGTGAGCGAGATTCATGCCAGCCTCTGGCCCTTAATAATTAACTTTTTCCCCTGGAAATAAGTTGGAATTTTAGCATGGGAAATAATTTTGTGGGGGGTTATGTGAATTTAGTTTAAATTAACTTTTAAAATATACATAATGATTAGGATATTTCTGAATACTTGAGGAAATGGTCTTGAGATTCAAAACAGTTTTCATTTCTAACTCTATGCTGGAGGAAAGCTTTAGCTTATCCCATTATAAAGTGATAAAACAGCATTTGATAGCAGCAGCTTGTGTGATAAAATGATCATGGCAGCAGTGAGAAAGAATCTAATAAGGGAATTGATCTGCAGATTCCAATTCTGTAAGAGCCAACATCGATCAACATAAATGTCAATAACAAGATCGTATTGAGGTCTGCCTAATTCCTTTAGATGATTTTTGGTTCTAGTGACAGAGTCAGGAAGTGAATGGGAAAAGAAGCTTAAAACTATAAGAATCACAAAGACAAAGGCCAACACGACATTATACTATAAATAATATATCACTGGCTATCCTGATATAAGCTACCTATTCACATTATGAAATTAGTTAATCGTATATAATCAAATAACTTCTATTTTATACAGTGCATATTTTATAGATGGAACTTAAACAATAGTGAAGCAGTTCACATTCATATGTTAAAGTACTGCACTTGGGCACCCTGGCAGAATAAAAGGCAGGCCTGCCTTTTTGTGTTAAAGTACAGATATCTTCTGTAAGACAGCTCATAAAAGATAAATGGTATAGTTCTTCCTTGTCATAAAAGTTAGAAGTATAAAATGGTATTCTGGAGTGATTCTGACCACCCTGAAATGTAAATGAAAAGTCTCTGAAACTGTGACTAATCAAAAAAGATAAGGTGTCATAACTTGCAGAATTCTATGTTACAGTTTTTCATATACACATAACTTGCTGCATCTGTGTGATTTGGCCATCACACAATAAAGTGGGAGGAAAATTTACTTCATTCATTTTAGATCAATGGAAAAGTATTTATGAAAAGTATTTACTGCTTTTTATGTGAAATAAATGAGCACAGAAAGTGAAGATTGATATTTCATAGGAGGGTTGAACACCTCAGAATGCATTTTTCAGGAAAGATGCTGTCATGAAATACTCAAGGAGTCTTCAATGAACTCAATGAAATAATTAATTGCAGTAATCATTTACCTTTTGGCTAGCTGATTACCAGGTTATTGGTGTAAAATGTTGACTCCACAATAATTATAAACCATAGGGAACTTTATACATATTTTTCCCAAGAAAACAAATTAGTTGATTTTATCGTTGCTGCTGTATTTACATACTCCTAACTTAATGCTATTAAAATGAGAACTAATATTTTGGAGTTCTCAAGACTTGAAAACGCTGATATAGTTATAAAATGAAAGCAAGGATCAGAGAGGATTACATTAAATCTTTCAGTGTAGCTTTTATTTAAAGCAGTTTATAAAAATTAATAAAACTAGGGGGATTTGGAAGAGGAATAATTTTAGGCTTATAGTAACACAGGCAACTGAAGAATACAGAGAGATTATGCTATTTATGTTTATGCATCAAATATGTGCTTAATACCTCACAATTTACACTCTAGGACATTTAGGAATTTTTGCTTTCAACTTTCTCAGTACTTTGGAATCTAATTCACTGTTTTTGCCTATCTTTGAAAGGCTTGATTACAACAAAGTGTAACAAGCCTGTAGAATCTGAAGCAAACACAAAACTATTGTTTTATATTTTGTGGTGGATTTGCCTTGTTAACAAGATTTTCTGACGTAGCTGTAACTCCCTAATCTTCCATACAAATGTTTGTAATATCGTATCCTTGTACTTTGTCTTGAATGTTGTCAGTTAAGTCTCAGTAAACTCGCCTGGAGGATTTGCCAGCAAAACTGACAAGCCCCTATTAAGGGTGGGTTTGAATTTAAAATCTGGCATCTTTTGTATCTCCAGACTTAGTTTTTAACAACTTCATCTTGACAGGAGGGAGGGGGAAATCAGAAATAAACAAATTAAAACTTGAACAGGGAAATACTTTTGCTAGATTAATAGAAAATCAAAATAAAATCCACTTGACTTGATGAATTCTCTGTAATAGCTAGAAGCTCTTTTTTATACTAAGAAATTATTTGGCTTACTGAACTGTATTTTACAGTTAATCCTTTAATATTTATTTTGTGTATAACTTTCCCCACTGTTAATGCTGAGCAATATTGTAAGCTTGTAATTTTGTTCCTTACATTTCAAACAGCTATTTGTAAGACCAATAAATAACAATCTCCAACTGCTTGCTTATATCACTATGAAGCATTTCATATCCTGGGGTTCACTTACTGTAGGTTAGAAAACAAAACAAACAAAAGAGCAACTATAAGGATGAAGCTACAGGAAAATAATGATGCAACTCTGCAGATACAAACTGTAAGGCAAGCTAATTTTATTAAATCTACCAGTTAGGCTATAGAGAAGAATAAAGTAATAAACCTGAATCACTGATAAGGTGAATGTTGGTATTAAATATCATGGGAGGTAAGACGACAGGCATTCATTGCATTTTCAAGACAACAGATTCCATGTAATAGACCTTTACAAGTATCACCAAATATCGTCATTAGCTGCTTGTCCTGTTAGAACCAATACTCAGAGCAGTAGAAAGAACAAAAGGTTATACATTATGGAGCTAATTTTCATCAATTTTTTCTTGCATTTTGCATTCCCTTTTATGATCAGTTTATGGTGCCTTAGAGTCATACAAGATTACAAATATTTGCATGTCCAAAAATGTGGAGTCAGAGTAAAGGTTTATTAATGGCTTTTAATGATCTAAAGGTTTATTCAGCCATACAAATACTGTAAGGTGTTATGTTAAACAGTCACAAGCAAATATTAGAATTGTTTTAAGATAGCGTAAGCTTCCTACTCTGGTTTTTACTGTACCTTGCTTAAACCTGGGCCTGCTATGCAGGTGTGAGCTGAAGAAGTTATTCACTTGAGCCCCTGGTGGATCTGTTCCCTATCATATGTTCTGTCAGCTGCCCCAGGTGAGTAACTTGTTATTCTTTTTCAGCCCCATGGTTGTTCTGCACCCAAATAATGGGGCCAGGATAGGGTTTAGGTCAGCACATCTCTGGCCATGCACACTATCCACAAGCACCCCACTTCCTTTTTTTGCCTGGCAATTGATGGTGCAAGATGGGGAAATGTCAGGGATGGGGATGGACAGAGAGACTTCTGCAGATACAGATTGACTGGTTGGCATCTGGCTCTGTCTTATGTGTCCTCAGGACTGAGGAGCTGTGTGTGTCCAAATGTTTGTTTCAAAGTACTCTATGCCATTTGAAGGGTATCTGTAGACAATATTCACCCACCCAGCCACCATTTAAAAGCAAAGATCTAACTCCAATTATGCAGAATGCAGAAGTGCATGGTTTACTTCCAGTAAACATGGGCTGGAAACTATCCTAAATGTGGACACTTACTCAGAATGCTACAGGCACCTAACAGAGAAGATCAGGAGAAAAGTTAGTTTCCAATCCTCATGTTCATTCTCCAGAAAATGTTTTTTTTTTTAACTAAACTTTTTTTTCTGCTACTGAGAGTCATGCGGTTATTTCCTCATCCTCTACTGATGGTCTCTTTGCACAGAAATTAGTGAGATATATCTTTGGACCTTTTCTGTGCAGCCTACAAGATAGGACCACATTTTATTTCCCAGAAACTGGAACTACTGGTGTGGAAAGTCACATTACTTCAGTCTCCACTTTGGAGCAAAAGCAGATGAGGCATCTTATGAAATAGACATGTGCCATTAATACTCTTTGGGGAACTTCAACTCTTGTAGAAAGATCTCTGAAAAGTGGTAAAGAGGACAGTGGACACTGGCATTTGGGAAAGGGCCTCTACAAAGCTGGACCCTGAACAGATCCAAATCATTGAGAGGAATGGCATATGTTGGAGGTGAGGGTAGATTGTCAGGATAAATAATAAGGATGTTGTTAGAGAATTGGGAGGATAAGAACTTTGAAAATTTGGACCAAGCAGTGCCCTTGAAACGACATTAGGTAATATCAGTAGTCAGTATGAAAAGAATTGTGAAAAAGCATATGCAAACAGAACAGCATTACTGTGGCACTGCATTTCCTGGTAATTCATAAACAGTGAAAGGAGGTGAATGCAAGTCCTTAACCCACCTGGTTAACTAGGGGGAAATGACCAGCATGGAAGTCAGTATTGCCATTATAAACTATGAAAATAGAAAATAAATAAACATTCTTGTTTATGTACTGAAAAGTTAGATTAAACAGTATTTTGCAATGGATATTAAGTTCTGTTTATAGTACAGTAATTAAGTAGTAGAAAAGCGGGACTTAATTCTCAATGTTCCATTAGATTTATAACTTCCAAGATCTGAAATAAGTAAGTATGTGTAGCTAACAATTATGCATAATAATAAATTCATACATTTTTTAGATCAAAAAGAGTAGTTCTCAGACATTTTCCAACATTTTATAATATTATAATTAAAAACAGTGAGATCTGCAGTAAGAACCATTTCCAATAGCATCACTTTGTAAGAAAACACTTTAAAGCATCTTTGAGGTTTTCAGTGCACATTCTTTGCTCTTTAGTTAAAGCCCACTTCCAATACATGACCAATTTTGCTGGTCTCTTTGGAAGGCAATCTTCACCATATGCCAGTGTTTGTAAACACTAATTTGTGTAAAACTGAAATCCATTAATGCTTTCTGCGGCTGAAATCCATTTTACATTTTTTATTGTCAGTGTTTCCTTACACATAATTTGCCCCTTCTTTCTGAGTATTAAGCATATGAAGAATACATGCTGAATATTTTGGTTGAGTAGTATTTGATGAGAGTTCTAAATCAAGCTAATCTTGCAAGGAACAGATATGAGATGTCCCCTGTCTCCCTGAAAACCTTTCTGTGCATTCTGTGAAATGCCCTGAAAGACAGCAGGATCCAGTTCTATAATGGAGACATTATCTTTAAGAATTCCTATTAAATAAACTATGTACCAAATCATAGTGTTTATTATGGGTTTTTTGGGGGTGGGGTTGTCACATTATCTGGTATGAGGAAATGGAACTGTTTCACAGTCTTTTCTCTTTTTGGTTCCAAAGATCCCATAGAAATAAAAACTTGCTTTAATAAAAGTTTTTATTTCTATAGGGTCTTTGGAACCAAAAAGAGAAAAACTTCTGAAAAAATTGATACAGCGTATGCTGTATTAACTTTCCTGAGTGTTCTGCATAGGGGCTGGTGAGAGGATAACGTATTTCCCCAGCTCAGGACTGCCCCATTCCCATGCATGTATGCCTCGCTCCTCAGCAGTTCAAGGACAATAAGGGTGATGCCATGGGGGGAGGGATAGCTCAGTGGCTAGAGCAGGGGTCGGCAATCTTTCAGAAGTGGTGTGCCGAGTCTTCATTTATTCACTCTAATTTAAGGTTTCGCGTGCCGGTAATACATTTTAACGTTTTTAGAAGGTCTCTTTCTATAAGTCTATATTATATAACTAAACTATTGTATGTAAAGTAAACAAGGTTTTCAAAATGTTTAAGAAGCGTCATTTAAAATTAAATTAAAATGCTGATCTTATGCCACCAGCCTGCTCGGCTCGCTGCCAGCCTGGGGCTCTGTTCACCTAGACTGGCAGTGGGCTGAGCAGGGCCTGCGGCCAGGACCCCAGACCTGGGGGGGTGGGTTCAGGGGTCAGGGCAGAGGGACTGGGGGAGGATGTTCAGGGCAGAAGGCTGAGTGTGTGTTGGGATGTGGGGGGTACAGTGTGGGGGGGTGCAGGGCAGAAGGCTGGGGGTGTGTTGGGGTGGGGGGGGTTCAGGGCGGAGGGGGGGGGGTTTAAGGGTCAGGGCAGAGGGCTGGAGGTGTGGGGGGTACAGGGCAGAAGGCTGGGTGTGTGTTGGGATGTGGGGGGTTCTGGGCAGAGGGCTGGGGGGTGTGGGGGTGCAGGGCAGAAGGGTGGGTGTATGGGGGGGTTTAAGGGTCAGGGCAGAGGGCTGGGGGTCTGGGGGGTACAGGGCAGAAGGCTGGGTGTGTGTTGGGGGGGTTCAGGGCTGAGGGGTGTGGGGGGTGCAGGGCAGAAGGCTGGGATGCTCAGCTCGTGGGGGTGCTCCCAGCCCCCTGCCTGAGCGGTTCATGGCAGGGGGCTGGAAGGGATATGCCCTGTTCCACCCCCTTCCCCCAGGCTCCGTCCCTACCTCTCTCTGCATCCTCTACGGAGCTGTGTGCACGCTGCCGCTCTTCCCCCTCCCCCTCGCTAGAGCCATCAGCTGATTGGCGCAGGGAAGGAGAGGAGGAGGGGCACGAAAGCACCACTCTGGGGGGAAAAGCGGGGGAGGGGGGAAGCTTGGCTGTCACAGAACCAAGTTTCTGCCTTCTGCCCCCGCAGGGGAGAGCGGTGGGCGGGGGGGGGCTGAGTGGGGCGGGGGCCGGGACCGTGGCAGGGAGCTGCGTGCCACTCAAAATCAGCTCGAGTGCCATAGGTTGCCGATCCCTGGGCTAAAGCATTGGCCTGCTAAACCCAGAGTTGTGAGTTCAAGCTTTGAGGGGGCCACTTAAGGATCTGAGGCAAAATCAGTACTTTGTCCTGCTAGTGAAGGCAGGGGGCTGGACTTGATGACCTTTCAGGGTCCCTTCCAGCTCTATGAGATAGGTATATCTCCATATATGTATATATGCACCTGATTGCCTCTCCTATTTAGGCAAGGGAAGTTCATGCATGGAAGTTCTCCATATTACACAGAGTCCAAGAAGAATAATCTCCTCTTGTACTCTATTTTGTTCTGCTGCACCCAAGGGCATCAACAATATTTTAAAAATCAAATTATTTTCAGCACAGAGGTATCATTACACAGATGCTGTAATGTAAACAAGTGTATCATGTGAGAAGGTCCATGATCAATGCAGTATAGTTTACATCATGTCACTGGAGCTTAGGTGAGATGAAGTCATCAGTGTGTGGGGGGAGGGAGTCACATTTTGTACAATATTTTTTCATTTTGTAAATGTATTGACATTTTTAATACGCAACGTTATACTTCTTTGGTTTTTTTATACTTTATCACTTAGAGAAAAGAAATGAAGGTAGGGGGAAATTATTTTCCTGACATTTTTACTTTATAATTACTGTTTCATTGCTGTGTGGCTATATTTCCTTAATTATCTTAATACAAACTTTGTTCTGCTTCTTTAAACTTTGTTAATGTAGGTCGTTCTGCTGGCTATGTATCTGTTACAGCTGATTTCATAGAATCCTACAAATGTAGGACTGGAGGGGATCTCAAGAGGTCATCTAGTCCAGCATCCTGCACTGAGGCAGGGCTATGTATACTAGGCCATCCCAGAGAGGCATTTGTCTAATCTGTTTTTCAAAACCTCCAATAACATGAATTCCACAGCGCCCTTGGATGCCTACTCCGGTGCTTAACTAGCCTGATACTTAGAAAGCTTTTCCTAATATCTAACCTATAACTCCCTTGCTGCAGATTAAGCCCATTACTTCTTGTCCTACCTTCAATGGATATGGAGAACAATCGATCACCAGCCTATTTATAACAGTTCTTAACATATATGAAGACTGTTACCCTCTCAGTCATCTTTTCTCAAAACTAAACATACCCAGTTTTTTTAACCTTCCTTCACAGGTCAGGTTTTGTAAACCTTGCATCATTTTTGTTGCTCTCCTGTGACTCTCTCAATTTGTCTACATCTGTCTTAAAGTGTGGCACCCAGAACTAGAAACATACTCCAGCTGAGAAGAGTGAGACAATTATCCACTGTATCTTACATATGACATTCCTGTTAATACACTCCAGTATGATATTAGCCTTTCTCACTACTGAATCACATTGTTGACTCATATTCAATTTGTGATCCATTATAACCCTCAGATTCTTTTGTGATTTGTATGATGGTGAACGTTTCCAGTATGATAATTACTTAATTTGTCTATTTGATACAGATATGTAGTGGTATTATAGATCTTGAGAACCCACTTTCCTTTCTTTCTTCTCTATTATTTTGCTGATTTACTTTTATTATTTAAAGGCTCATAGAGTTTAAGGCCAGAAGGGTTCATTAGCTCATCTAGTCTGACCTCCTGTATATCATAGGCCATTAAATGTCACCCATTTACCCCTGTATTAAGCCCAATAATTTATAACTTTTAACAATTTGCTTTTTAAAATTAATTTTAGGTTGTTATTTGAGCGATTATTTCTTTTTCTTTCCTGATTTTATTTTCTTCTTGCTGAGTGAGCTGGCATTATGTTTCACAAGAATGATATAGCAATGTACTTAGTTTCATGTGATAGTTATTGTCATAACAAATTATATTGTTCACTTCTTTATTTACCGCCATCTGTATTGCTAACTCATGTACAATAAAATATTTATTTTCAAAATATTTGTAGGGATTGACAAACCCTGAACCAAGTCTTCAGGATGTAAAACTCCTGAAGTCATATTTCCAGTATGTTTTCTTGGGAAATAAACGTTAATGTCCATTCCCCTCACACATTCCCAATTTTCCAGACTAATGCATGACTTAAAGTACAGAAACTTGCACTAAAAATCCTCTGCAAGGAGAGACCAGAAAATTGGTCTCTTTGGAGGAAAGCCATCCCTTTTCAAAGGGCCCTACCTAACAACACCTTTGCATAGCATCAAAGATTCCTGTGTCTGAACCAATTTGAATTTTCGGGTGACTCAACTATACAGTTGGGAGACTTTCAGTTAAAGGCTAACTTTGAGTTCATTGTAAACCTGTGAGCTTGGAAAGGTGTAATTAGTCAGTATTTAAATTTTGGGCAAACATCAGCCTGCAATTACAATAACAATATTTTAAATGGTTCACATTCAATAACTGGAGAATAGATATAACTGACACTGTGTTAAAAGACATGTACACTGGGTGTAGTAAAGATTTATAATGAAAAATATACTGAATGCAAAGTGTTTGTGGCATCTAATCAACATTTTGTTATAGGAAATATGATTGTACAGAGCATTCATCATTCAAACAGTTTCCCATAATCTTACTGAAACAGGATAGCACCAGTTAAAACAAAACACTGAATGAAAATGAAATGACTATGTAACTCCTGCAAAATGACTCCCAAATTAATAATTAGTGGTTAAAAGTACTAAATTGCCTGGAATAGAAGCCAGTTTGCAATAGTGGCTGTGAACAACAAAGGCTTAAAGAAGAGATGTCTATTTCTGGATGACTCATTCTCCAGAGGAAGAAATTGTAGAGGTGAGTGCCTGATAAGCAGACTGAGAACTGCATGTGGTGCTGAGCTGAAGCCTCAGTCCCAGCTTGCAGAAGCCTGTGTAGAGCTGCTCTGCCACTGCTCCACCTGGATAGAGGTAGGATTAACGGCTGCAAGCTATTGCTTCCCCCTCATACTAATATTTGTGGACCCCTGGATAAACAGTTTCTGGGTCCACTGCCTTGCCCCACTGCACCATCTCCACATTCCCATAGGGTGTGTCCTACACAGCGTAACCTAGGGTACCAAGTTTCCTTGGCAGGTTTTCTGCAGCCTCTCCTTCACCCCTTTCCAACACCCACAGCCATGCACGACATGAACTTAGCAGTTCCAATGTCTTGATTCTTCTTTGGTTGCAGCGAGGATGGGCAGGATCTTACCAGAGGGCTTGACCCAAAGCTCATTGAAGTCAATAGGAACCTTTTCATATATTTCAGTGAACTATGGATCAGATCCCAAGTATCTATAATCAAAAACAGGGCCGGCTCCAGGCACCAGCTGAGCAAGCTGGTGCTTGGGGCGGCAGATTGTTGGAGGCGGCATTCTGCCCAATCCTAGGGCGGCACGGCAGCTTTTTTTTTGTTCTTGTTCTGCTCCGGCCGCCCTGTAGGGGGCGGCGGGGCGGAGAACCAGAGCGCCCCGCAGGGCAGTCCTCTTCCTTCCTTCCCCGCCGACCGGAGCGGAGCCCTCGCAGCAGGCGGCAGGAGGCGGCACAGTGGGAGGGGCCGCATGGCCTGGCTGTAGCCCTGGCCGCCCCCTCCTCTCTCTCTCACGCCCGCTCCCTCCCCCACCCCACCCCACCCCCCGCCAGACCCCCTGCACCCGCGCTCCGGCCGCGCAGCAGGGTTGTTTTGGTTTTTTTTTTGCTTTGCCGTTCTGGCCGCCCCGTTTATTTATTTATTTATTTATTTGCTTGTGGCGGCCAAAAAGCCAGAGCCGGCCCTGATCAAAAAGCTTGGTTCACATGACCAGCTGGACAGCAGATATTGCTGTTTTTTCTTTTGAAGTCATTGGTCAAGAAACAACATTCAGATAAATCATACATTTGCAATTAAAACAGGTCAGACTTATTCTATACAGAAAGCCTTGGTAATTAGTGTACAGATTAATATGGGGGAAATGGCACCAGGTTAGCAGGCCTTCCAAGCAAAACTGAAATAAAGGACTGCATATGTAATTGAACAGCATGTGAATATTAATGCACAAAATCCTCTGAGTCCCTTGCTCCCTGATGCAATTATTTTCTATTCATATTAATTGTTCCTAACAGATGACATTAATGACTTTGAGTTAAAATGTGTGCAAGGCAGGGCTTCACAAGATCAATGCCGTTTAGAAATAGGGTCACTTTTATAATCATTCACTCAGGCTGTAGCAACTGCTAAATAAAACAAGGTTAATGTGTTGATTGCTTTATAAATGTTAATTTCATCATTCATTTTTATACTTTTTTTAATTCAAACTTGCCAGACTCTATGGATAAATATGATTGTGGTCCTATTACTTTGTCATTGTTGCATGTGAAATCATGATAAGTTGTGAAACAGTCTCAGGGAGAAAAAGTTCAGGGTTTTTTGGATGAAAAATCTTGGTGCGTCAGTAAGCAGTAAAACGGAAAACTTTCAAATTAGGACAAATGCTCTTTTACCACAGGGTTTTATTCTCCTTTGAAATTTAACTGCATGGTTTGGAATTTTTAAAATGCTGATCTGTTGCATATTTGTCAAATGTTTATGCTTTGGTCATTCTCTTCTGCCAGAAACTGCATTCACGCATCTTAGATCTCTCGTCTGGGGATTTGCTTTCAGATGTAGAAAGGAACAGAAGTTTGATACAATCACGAACTACTGGTGTTCAGATTCATGTGAGTCTTTGTGCTGTCTTTGAGTGCCTCATTTGGAGCACTCATTTCTGTCTGTGAAGTGCGATGTCATGGGTGAGCCATTGTTGAGACAGATAACAATACTTTCCTTTCTTCTGTTCTCTGAAATTCAATATCATGTCTCAGGTTGATATAGTACACAGAAAGTGTCACTCTGTGCAAAAAAAGCATAAATCTTGACAATGTCCCCAAGATACCTTTTTGGGTATTGATTACATCTCAAAATCTCTGAGAAATGGTCAAGGAGCTTTTTATTAAAGCCCATGCACCATATTATTCATCCTACTTTTATGATATATTATGTATGAACTTTTAAAAATTCATGGTCTCTGCAGTTTTTTTTTTTTTAAAGATGGGGTTAGCTTTGTGCTTATTTGGCAAAACTTTAACCAGTAGGGCTTTCATGTTTCATTGACGGAGAGAAAAGTAGCTTTAAAAACAAAAGTCACATAAAGAGAGAGAAATAAAGCGGATGAGAACAGAAAACTGAGCCTTTCTGTGCCTTTCATCTTAAAGTATAAAAGTGTCATCAGAAATGTAATCTGCTTTATAATAATACATATTTTAGTGGAAAGCCATTGTTTCAAAGGTTCACAAAGATGTTAATGACCCTCTATACAATCTGTAATTTAGCCTTCAGGTTAGATTTTTCTAAGTATGCAGTTTTCTCTCTCCAATTGTTTGATTCATTCAGTTGTCTTTCCTTTCTAACAACAATTACATGTTTAAATTATACTCATACAGAGAGCTTTTGTACTCTAATTTCATTAAAGGTGATGGTTTAGACGTCATGATTAGGGGGAAAAAGTCAGATTATGCAATTCAAATTAATTAACCAATGTGCACGTTAACTATATGTAATTAATGCATCATAAATATAATCTTTAAAGGTTTTTTAAACAGAATTTTTTAAAAAAATTAGACAGCTCATAGAAGGAAAACCCAACCTCCTTTTAAAATTTAGAAAGTTTGGAGAACATTCTATTTAGAGAGAATTCTAGAGATGTACACTATATTTTTCATGTTTTCTTACTTGCTGTAAATATTAACAGTATTTACATGAAAATATTTTTTGCTTAGATGTCCATCTGCTTCTTAGTCTGAAATTATAGGACCTGATGTCCCTCTCTCCTCCTTAAGGCACAAAGGGGAAAAGAGGATGGGATGGGAAGGCTCCCAAAGCAGCAGAGGGTGATGGGAGGGGAGTGAGGGTTCTGCAGCATGCTATGTGCTTCCCTTCCCCAGAATCTACAGCAGCCCTTCCATGCAGGCACTAGGCACTTTGGACATGTCTGGCCTGTTATATGGGGTGGAACTCAGAGTGCAGTCACCGAACATTGTATGTTTATCTAACACCACAGCTGAAATGCCATAATAAGCAGAAATCAATGCTACTGTTGGCCTCCATGCCTTCTACCTGCAGGGGAGCATGCAGGCATAGCATGGGGAACTAGTGACAGCAGAGGGAGTGAATGATGCCAATGGTGAAGAGAGAGAGATGTATCAACAAAGCCAAAGGACTCTATTGCAAAAATGCAGAAGCCTGTGCTCTGTGTATTACCTGGCACTCTGGAGAGTTTGAAGGCTAGTCCTTCTGCACCCCTTTCACTGCTTAGAACACGTGTCGATAACTCCCTGAGGTGAAACTCGCTGCTGCTACTGCTGACTGATTTTTCCCATCCAGGGGTTTTGTCCATGACAGGGAGCGATGATTTGCCATGTAGTTAGGTTTGTCACAGACAGAGCATTATGATGTCACTTGAAGAATGAGCAGCAGTAGCTGACGAACTCCTCAGCAATAAAAATCGTGTTCTCAGCCAAACGGCCTTTGTAGTAATAAATGGGGGGAAATCACACACACAAAAAGCAACCCAGCATGGAACAGAGTATATGGAGAACGGTCTCTAAATTGAATATTTTCCAAAGATTTCCATGAGGCATTTTATACATCCATTGAATCTATTTGACAGTTTTGCCAGCTGCTCATGTATTATATAACCTTAGATTTGTTTGTATCCTATTGGGATATAAATGTGAAAACACTCATCAAAGCAAAACTACATCAGGCTATAAACAAGAATGGAAATCAATAAATATTGCTCAAGGCTTGGTTGTGAGGTTATTTTATAGTTTTAATGAAATTCTAAGCCAACTTTCAGAAAAAATGGAGTAGTGTTGCTCTTTGGTATTCCTGGTAATTAAAAAAGTTTCTGATTCTATATGGCATTAGAGGATCTCATCATAACAACATAACAGTGCAGGCACTTAATGTTAAAGAAAGTCTAGCATTGTTAGGCACAAGAGTACTAGTTTGAATACAAATTAATCACATCCTAGATACTCCTATAAAGGTTTAATATTTTACCTAACGTGCTATCTGCTCTTCATTACTCTCTTCCTCAAAGCTGGCATTTAGTCACAGTCAGCTGAAATTGCATTTGGAGAGGGGCGATAACTACCCAAGTACTAAAGGCAGCCATAAAGTGTCAATAAATTGCATAAGCAAGAGGCTTCAGCTGTCTGAAAGTGACACAAAGATGGATTGTCTACATCAGAGAGTTTCTTAGACAAAGCTTTGGACTAGATAGGAAACCAGAATTAGACTGTAATGGAGAGATTCCATTCTCGGTGGACATTCTGTTTGGGACACTAAATTAATTTACCTTGTCCAGTTGGTAGAGCCTCATCTGTTACATTGTGGGGCTATAATGCAGTTGTCAAGATGTACTTGTACTCTTATAACTTAGTTTGTGATATCTTACTGGAGCATGCTGCTAATATCTACAGCAGAATTCAAACAGACTCAAAATACTCTTGCAGAAAGACCAGCAGAATACGGAAGCCACAGTAAATAAATAAAAAGAATTGGAGGGATTGAGATCTTTTTCTGTTCTAATAAAGCTAAACGTTAAATTGTTTTTTTATTTTACATCTATTCATTAATTTTTACCAGATCCTAAAGGAATACAATGCAAGTATAAATGGCACACTTGCATTTTGCCCTATTAACTAAATCAATCAGGTAGAAGAGAAAATGATCTGTTTTTACCCATAAGATTGTTGCATTTCTTCTTGTGTTTTAGGAATGCCAGCAGAATGTGAAATCCAGTATACCTGCCTTGAAATGCCAGAGTCAATTAAATACGACAGGGCCCAGTCGCCTATATCCCCGGAGCAGTTGCAGTAGCAGTGAACTCTCTCTATCAAGTGCTTGCAGTGAATATTCCAGTGGCTCCTCCTACACTTGGAATGATGGAAAGACGTGCAGTAAAAGGGTAAAGCAAATTGATTTGTTTCATTTATTAACCCAATTCATCTGAAACAAGATTCATAGATTCAAGGGCTGGAAGAGACCTCGAGAGGTCATCGAGTCCAGTCCCCTGACCTCATGGCAGGACCAAATACTGTCTAGACCATCCCTGATAGACATTTATCTAACCTACTCTTAAATATCTCCAGAGATGGAGATTCCACAACCTCCCTAGGCAGTTTATTCCAGTGTTTAACCACCCTGACAGTTAGGAACTTTTTCCTAATGTCCAACCTAAACCTCCCTTGCTGCAGTTTAAGCCCATTGCTTCTTCTTCTATCCTTAGAGGCTAAGATGAACGAGTTTTCTCCCTCCTCCTTATGACACCCTTTTAGATACCTGAAAACTGCTATCATGTCCCCTCTCAGTCTTCTCTTTTCCAAGCTAAACAAATCCAATTCTTTCAGCCATCCTTCATAGGTCATGTTCTCTAGACCTTTAATCATTCTTGTTGCTCTTCTCTGGACCCTCTCCAATTTCTCCGCATCTTTTTTGAAATGCGGTGCCCAGAACTGGACACAATATTCCAGTTGAGGCCTAACCAGCGCAGAGTAGGAATGACTTCTCGTGTCTTGCTCACAACACACCTGTTAATGCATCCCAGAATCACGTTTGCTTTTTTTGCAACAGCATCACACTGTTGACTCATATTTAGCTTGTGGTCCACTGTAACCCCTAGATCCCTTTCTGCCATACTCCTTCCCAGACAGTCTCTTCCCATTCTGTATGTTTGGAACTGATTGTTCCTTCCTAAGTGGAGCACTTTCCATTTGTCTTTATTAAACTTCATCCTGTTTACCTCAGACCATTTCTCCAATTTGTCCAAATCATTTTGAATTATGACCCTATCCTCCAAAGCAGTTGCAATCCCTCCCAGTTTGGTATCATCTGCAAACTTAATAAGCGTACTTTCTATGCCAATATCTAAGTCGTTGATGAAGATATTGAACAGAGCCAGTCCCAAAACAGACCCCTGCGGAACCCCACTTGTTATAGCAGGATTGGGAACCATTAATAACTACTCTCTGAGTACGGTTATCCAGCCTGTTATGCACCCACCTTATAGTAGCCCCATCTAAATTGTATTTGCCTAGTTTATCGATAAGAATATCATGCGAGACCGTATCAAATGCCTTACTAAAGTTTAGGTATACCACATCCACAGCTTCTCCCTTATTCACAAGACTCGTTATCCTATCAAAGAAAGCTATCAGATTGGTTTGACATGATTTGTTCTTTATAAATCCATGCTGGCTATTCCCTATCACCTTACCACCTTCCAAGTATTTGCAGATGATTTCCTTAACCACTTGCTCCATTATCTTCCCTGGCACAGAAGTTAAACTAACTGGTCTGTAGTTTCCTGCATTGTTTTTATTTCCCTTTTCATAGATGGGCAGTATATTTGCCCTTTTCCAGTCTTCTGGAATCTCTCCCATCTCCCATGATTTTCCAAAGATAATAGCTAGAGGCTCAGATACCTCCTCTATTAGCTCTTTGAGTATTCTAGGATGCATTTCATCAGGCCCTGATGACTTGCAGGCATCTAACTTTTCTAAGTGATTTTTAACTTGTTCTTTTTTTATTTTATCTTCCAAACCTACCCCCTTCCCATTAGCATTCACTATGTTAGGCATTCCTTCAGACTTCTCGGTGAAGACCGAAACAAAGAAGTCATTGAGCATCTCTGCCATTTCCAAGTTTCCTGTTACTGTTTCTCCCTCCTCACTGAGCAGTGGGCCTACCCTGTCCTTGGTCTTCCTCTTGCTTCTAATGGATTGATAAAAAGTCGTCTTGTTTCCTTTTATTCCTGTAGCTAGTTTGAGCTCATTTTGTGCCTTTGCCTTTCTAATCTTGCCTCTGCATTCCTGTGTTGTTTGCCTATATTCATCCTTTGTACAGTAATTTGTCCTAGTTTCCATTTTTTATATGACTCCTTTTTATTTTTTAGATCATGCAAGATCTCGTGGTTAAGCCAAGCTGGTCTTTTGCCACATTTTCTATCTTTCCTACTCAGCAGAATGGAGCGGTCGGAAATTTCTGAACTATTTGCCTTTCTTCTTCTTCTCCCTCCATCCCTTTAAATTATTATCAAACTTGTTAGAGTTTGGTGGGGGCAAATGTGAGGATGTGAGAGGAGTTGTCCAAACAAACTTCAGGCCTCCTTAACTCTTTAAGCTATCTGGCACAAGGGCCTACAGCACGGGTGGACAAACTTTTTGGTCCGAGGGCCACATCTGGGTGGGGAAATGTCATGCAGGGCCGGGGCAGGGGGTTGGGGTGTGGGAGGGAGTGCGCAGTGTGGGAGGGGGTGCGGTTTGCAGAAAGGGGCTCAGGGTAAGGGGTTGGGGCAGAGGAGGGGGCCAGAGTGTATGAGGGGGCTCAGGGAAGGGGGTTGGGGTGCAGGAGGGGTGTGGAGTGCAGGAGGGGGCTCAGGGCAGGGGTACAGGGAGGGGTGCGGAGTGTGGGAGGGGGCTCAGGGCAGGGAGTTGGGGTCCAGGAGGGGTGCAGCAGGGTATTGGGGTGCAGGCAGGGGGCTCAGGGCAGGGATTTGGGGTGCAGGATGCAGGAGGGGTGCGGGCTCCAGGGTGGCAGCGGTGGGGTGGCAGCGGCGTGCACTGGTGCCAAGGCAGGCTCTCTGCCTGCCTGCCCTGGCCCCGCACCGCGCTGCACCGAGCCGCTCCCATAGTTTGCCCACCCCTGTCCTACAGAGTACAACATGCAAAAACTGTCTATGCATTTACACACGAGACCAAGTTGTGCTACACTGGCTTCATTTGGGTTCCTGCATTTAATCAAGGGTAGAATTTGGTATATTTAGCAGCTTTAAAAAAAAATGTTGTTATGGTTTAGGAGGCAAGAAACATATGAACTGAAAGTGTTTGCTGCCACAATGCATAGGAAAAAAATAGATCAGAAAGGAGGTCTCGTGATCTAATGGCCTTAAATAGAAGAATTGGAGAGATTTCAGCTTGAATCATATAGGGAAGCTTAGCCCCTTGACCCTAATTGTTGAGTTACCTCAATGCAAAGTGCTAATGCATGATGAATTAGCACACAACACCGGGAGCATCACCATCACCAGTGCCAAAGGGTTAAGCAAGTTGAGCTCATATTGTTTTTAATCATTTTCTATTCTCCCTGTCTCTGCATTAACTGAGCATATTGAATGGTAGGCTTCTCTGAACAGCAACTTCTTGGCAGTTTTGGAATTTCTCCGGGTTTCTTGTCAGAAAGAATGTTTCATTTAGTTTCCTTTTCTAAGCATGCTAACTTCAAAGTAGGCTTTTTGAGAGGGGCTAGACTAGGGAGGTAAAGGGGTGAAGGATTTGGGAAATGGAAACTTTCAGCTCTTAGGTTCAGATATAACTAGGGCCCTACCAAATTCACAGCCATGAAAAACGCAGCACGGACAATGAAATCTAGTCTCTCCCCCCATGAAATCTGGTCTTTTGTGTGCTTTTACCCTATATTATACAGATTTCATGGGGGGAGACCAGCATTTCTCAAATTGGGGGTCCTGACCCAAAAGAGAGTTGTGCGGCGGTGGGGGGGTCACAGTATTGCCACCCTTACTTCTGCGCTGCCTTTAGAGCTCTCCCGGAGAGGTGTGGCCGTTGGCCAGGTGCCCAGCCAGCAGCAGTGCAGAAGTAAGTACCATACCATGCCACCCTTACTTCTGTGCTGCTGCCTTCACAGCTGGATGGCCAGAGAGTGGCAGCTGCTGACCAAGGGCCAGGGGTGAAAGTAACTTAAATGACTTACTGATATGCAGGGAGGCAGGGGTCCTGGGACAGGTGGGGGGGGGCCTCTGGGCCCCCTGAGAGGCGGGGCCTTGGGTGGAAGGGGCAGGGCTGGGGCCAAAATCCCCCAGCCAGCCCTTCAGCGCTGCCCCGCCCCCACTGCCTGGGACTTCAGCGTTGATTTAAAGGTCACGGGGCTCCAGCCGCAGGTACGGTGGTGGCAGTGGCAGCCAGGAGCCCCAGGCCCTTTAAATCACTGCCAGGGCCCCAGGGTAGCAGTGGCATTGGCTGGGAGCCCTGGGGCTCCGGCGGAAATTTAAAAGGCCCCATTCCAGCCACAGAAATTTTCCCAATGTTGTTTTAGAAATGTGGCTTTGACCATATCCTGAAGGGAGCCCAGTCTATGCAGTCAGAAGGGTTGGAAATTTCTGTAATATTTAAGGTAAAGATACATTTGCTATAATTTAGTAAAGTACCACAGTCACACTCTGTCTCACTGTTAGAAAATTGCCTTTTCTTTTCTAGCTATGCCCATGTCTAGCTCTTCTTTTCAAATCACATTTTGCTCAATTTGCATTTTTGTTTGCTGTTCATACTCAAGCATTTTCTGTTGTATAGTGCTTCCTACCTTTTCAAATAGGTAAGTTGAAAAAGGCAAAAAGAGAGGCACTTTCCATGTAGAAAATGATTGGGGACTTTATGGGAACTCCGGGGTTTCTTTCAGTAATAGACACCAAACTCTCTGGTTAATAAAAATAACATCTCTTCCTCTTTCTGGGTTGCTATACTTATTTTTGGTTGTTAGCATATCAAACCAAACAATAAACATAAGACCTACTACAGACTTCTCCTATCTCAAGTACAAGCATCAGTTATAAGAAAAGACCCATAAATTGTCCATAGTGCAGAAGAATCACCTTTCCTAGCTGTCTTCTGGGCTGCTTGGTTGGTCTCTAAGCTGCCTGAGTCACATCCAGGCAAGAGCAGCTGCTAATACTGTTCTTAACTGCAGGATACAAACCCCACTTGCCAAACAACCCCACTTCTTCACTAACTAATAATAACAATAGTAACAAACCCCTATCTTAGGTACTTATAGGGCCCCATTACCTCACAGAAGTAGAAGTAGGGTTTGTGAGGTTTCCTCCCAGGGCCCAGCATGTCATAATGGTCTGGAGTTCATGTAAATATGCCGTATTTACTATATATGCTGTGTAGTCTTCCCTTATTTTTTTTCCTCATATGTGAAATGGTAGATCGCCTGACCATAAGTTTGCATGCATGAGTGCAGCCCCTTCACTAGCCTCTGTTGTCACTTTTTATTCACTCACCTCATTGATTCCCATTTCCTCTTTCCCCTAAATTCAAGCCAACTATCCTCATTATCTCCCTCTGCTTTTCCAATCTCTCTCTCATTCAGACATTCCCTTTCTCTTTCACACTCAAATTTCTTCTGCTCTCTTTCTGTCTTACCCCTCTCATCCACATTCTCTCTCTTACACACACCAATCACCCTCCCCATTTCACACTACTATGAAATACTGTGTTAAGAGAGAATATTGGCATCAATTCCAAAGATAGCAGTTTGTCTAGATGAGACTTAATACCAAATGCAATTTATAACCAATTAAATAAAAGGTGTTACTTTTTTTCCTTACCAGCATATTCTTATTTTTTAACAGTCATCTATAAGCTGGGATAAAAGAATAAGCATTGGTTCTTCACTCCCGAGCAACCTCTCTAGTCCTACAGACGATCTACCTCCAACTCGTATCAAGGAAAACCACATTTTGGAAGGGCTGAAGAAGTTACAGAAACGAAAAATGTTATTTGAACCATCTTCAGTAATATCAAAATGGGGTTACAAAGATTGCATGGACTCCAATGAAGGAATATATTCCCCTGGAATTAAATGTGGCAGCCATGAAGAACAAACTCATTGTAAGCCAATGGAAATAGGGAGTGTTTGCATCGAGCACAACAAAACTTTCACTTATGATTCAGATTCACATGATGATGCAGATGATGAATCTTCATCTTTAGTGTTGCTGCATGAAATACCAAGCAAAGGTTGCAGGCTCTATTGTAATAAATTAACCCACAGTATTTCTGACAGTCTATTTGGTTGGGAGCCTAATGGGAAACATTTACCAGAAAAAGGTTCATATTTTAATTCAAGGGAAAGACCTGAAAAACTAACTAATTTTGTCAATGATTTTCAGTCAGAGGTAAAATCATGCACAAATGTTAAGCTGCCTGTACTACAGCTAGATCAAAGCGCTGCTAATCTAGGTTGGAAGGACCTTAATTTACAGTTTTCAGATACTGATGACAATGAAGTCATGGATGAATTACATATAGAAAGCAGTGATGAAAAAAGTCCATCGGAGTTGTTATTAACTCCCTTTACTGACAAGCATACAGAGAGCTCTGACGTGCTTGCAGGGATGGAGAATTCTCAGTTTGTATCTACTGACGGAGAGGAAAAACAAGTATCCACTCAGTCAGATATTGGGCCAAAGACATGTAATTTCATTAAACAACAGAAGGTCATAAAAAAGACTTCTTCTGAAGAATGCACTACTGTAATATTTGATGCTGAGGATGGCGAGCCTATTGAATTCAGTTCACATCAAACTGGAGTAGTCACTGTGACTAGAAATGAAATTTCCATCAAGCGACCACAAAGTGGGCCCAATGCAGAATACACTGAATTTATACCTCAGGGAATAACTAATTCACAGACAGGAACTAATGCTAGAAACTACACTGTTTTAGAAACACCTGAAGATGAAATCGAGAAAAGGACTCTTCAGAATAATGTAGGGAATGAAAATACAATTGTCCCCAGGACATGCAGTGAATCTTTACACTTTGGAAGAGCATTGTTGCAAAATACTCTACAACAAAAGCTAGTGAAGCCAGTGTACAATGTATCATATAAGGCCAATTCCATCTCCACTGTTCATGCAGGTATCAATCAAAAACAAAACTTGACTAAAATACCCAGCAGAAGTAAGTTTTCACCACAGAAAATTAAGATGACAGATAGTGAGGAGTCCGCTGCAGCCTTATCATCTGGCCCAACAACCCTAGAAAAATCACCAGCTTTGCTGCCTATGAAACTGTCAAGATTCAAAAAGGCACAAAGTCCAACTCATAATCTGGATTTGAAAATAGACATAGAGATTCCAAAGCACCCTGCCCATCTTCCTCAAAATTCTAAAATTCCAGGCAGAAGTGATTGGACAAAGAATCCAAAGAGTCAAGTTCCAGAATTGCCATTATTGCCTCGGCACCTTATAGAACCCAGTGACTATGGAGAGCCCCCAACCAGAGATATTCATTGTGATTTAGCAATTGTAGAAACCCGATCCCCATCACCCCCTGCTCCTCCGGGCCGATCAACTTCACTATTGATTAAACCAAATTATGAACATTCTCCACCTTTATCCATAAAGCCAGGCACAACTGTTCCCAATGAAACAGCAAAAAATATTCTTAAATTGTCACCCTTAAAAAGAACTGCAAACCCTATTGCTTTTCATAATCAATCTAATCGTGAAATGCTAACAAAAAATACACCTCTCATGGCCAAAATTGAATTAGTTCACCTTGAAGAGAATGGAGAAATGAGCACACAAAACATGCTTCAGCAGTCCCACAGCTCCCCTGGAACCTCTAAAGGGCCTTCCAAAGTTTTCACAAAAAGAGCTTGCCCAAAACCCTCTAATCAGTCAGTATTCTGCAGCAATCAGGAGCTTTCTAACCCAGGATTACGGACAGCTAAGACCTTCTCTCTAGCTTGTGTGTCACTGGAAACGGTTTCCTCACAAAGCACATATTCAGGCAAAAAAGGACTATCCGATGGCAGTGGAGTGCCTCAGCCACAAAAGATGCCAAACAGTCTGCCCACATCTCCACAATGTCAAACAGCAAATAGTAGTGAGCCTCTTCTATCTCATGTTAACCGTTCCTCATTGCCACTATCGTTTCATGGCAGTGACACAACAAATGCTGTCCAAATCTCTCATGAGAAAGGACTGAAAACCCGACTCCCTGTAGGACTGAAACTACTTGTAAAATCTCCCCAACTCCTCAGGAAGAGTTCTACTGTACCAGGGAAACAAGAAAAAGACAGTATAAATGCAGCTTCCAAAAGCAATGTGAGTTCATGTAAGTACAAGCAGGATGAATCCATGTGTCTAACCACCATGGAAACAATGGGTACGGAATTAAGAGTCACTAAGGCCAATACTGAAATAAAAGATCAATTTTCCATGGGACGTACTATTGATACAGCATCACCTCACTCACCTGAAAACTGCAGCATGATGGTAGACAGAAGAGATGGATTAGAAAACAAATTAGTTAAGAGATCTGTTTCTTCTAGTAACAAAACATACTTAAAACCGGCTCTGGGAATGAATGGAGCAAAAGCCCGTAGTCAAAGTTTCAGCATTCATACAGGGGAAAAGCCAGCTACCCCTGTGACAGACGGGCTAGGAAAAGTACGGACTCAGATTATTACTAACACTTCTGAAAGAGGAAATTCTTTAACAAGGCAGAACTCTACCATGGAAGGATTCCAAATCAAGGCCATTCCTGGGTTAGCAATGGCATCAGAGACCCTTTCAGATACTTCAAAAGTTCCAGAAAAATTCTATTCTAGACAAGGTTCTGATGGAAGCATGAGTAGTTCCAATAGTCAGCATGGTAGCCCAAGCAGACTACCATTCAGAACATCTCCAAAAGTGGACTTGTTTCACAACATTTCAAAATGTGAGGAAAACAAATCACCTTCTCAGAAAGATACACCAAATATATTTGTCCACAATCAAAAAAGCAGTGAGAATTCTAAACAGTATCCACTAAACACAAAAAGTATCATGCAAGCAGAATTGGAGTTGGAGTCATCACCTACTATTCCAACAGAACAAATTTCATCATTTCAAAACTTGGATGGAATACAATATCCTCGTAAACTTGAAGCAAGCAAGTCACAAAGACAAGAAACCTCTTTAAAGATACCAGAAAACTCTGAGGTTACCAGTGCTTTGAGTTCATCTGTTGTACAACCTACAATAGAAGAAAAAGTCATGTTGTGTATCCAGGAAAATGTGCAGAAGGGTCAAGGGCAAAACAAGTCTCCCACCACCGAGATGAAACAAAAGACTGGGCCCTCTATAGCTAGCTGGTTTGGTTTTCGTAAGAGTAAACTCCCAGCCCTGAATGGTAGAAAAACTGATGTTCCTAAAACAAAGGTAGAAAAGAAAGAAGCAAAAGGTTCAGGTTTTGGAAATAAGCAGGCAAAGTCAGAGAAAAAAAAAGATAAAAAGAAAACTGACCAACACTGTGAAGCAGAAAATGAATTTAATAAGAAAACTGAAAATGGTGACATTTTAGATGATGTTTTGAAAGGCAAAAAGAATACAAAAGCTTCACAAGACATCCCTGGCCAGATTAGGTGTTATCAAAAGAATGGTTCCTCCACCATCACATATTCAGCAAAAGACAGTTTTATGAAAGAACTTTTAAACAGGTAATTACTTTATGAAACAATTTGGGATGTGCATTTTTTTTCCTCTGCAGCTATATGTGCATCCTCGATGTTAAACAGAATGCAAGAATGTTTGTTCTAGACTAGGAATGCATAGTGTAACCCACACACCTGCTGGGTGTGGTGTTCTCCCCCATGCAGTGGCCCTGAGACCACATAGAGAGAGAGAGATTATTAGTTTGGTCTACAGCCTTTCAGCTCATGCGGTACAAGCTCATGCACTAAGCTTCAGAGGCTGCAGGTTCAATCCCGCCTGCGACGATTGGGGTCTGTCGGTGTTACAATAGCAGCATTTGTTTTGTACATATCAAGATTTTAATCTCTGGAGGAAAATGTTAGCAATAAAATGATAATCTGGTTCATGTTAGTTTGTTAACCAAACCAATGGTCTTTGAAATTAAAGAATGGTAAATTTGATCAAAGATTATAGGAATTCAAACTATACCAAAAACTAGGCATGTAGGCATATGGTTTGAAACAGAGGAAAATTACATGTACATGTTTTTTTATTTCTCCCATTCGCAGTGATTGTAACCAGCAAATGTGTATTTGGTAACTAGCCAGAATTAATTACATTTACAGCTACCATAACCTTAAGCCACAAAGACACTCAACAATCATTGTACAGTGATTCCCAGTTTGCCCCACAGCAATTCCAAATATAAAATAAATCATTGTATGTGAAAGACTAAATTGATACACTACCTGAAATTGCAAGTGACAGATTTGATCAAGACTAGTTAGAAACATTTATCACTCAAAGGTCTAGAGACAGAAAAATACAGAGAGGTTACTTTAAACATTAAAGGGATGGGAAAAGTAGAGCGCTTGAAGAAGGGCAATGTAATTTATCAGAGGAATCACTTTCTACCTGCAGAGTTGATAAGAAAGCAGCTCAGCAGACAGAAAGTGGATCAAATAATGTTTCCTACAGGAGTGTGTCGAAGGGCAGCTCCCAGGGCTCCTCTCTTCCCAGCAACTCTATCAGCGCTCAAGGAAGCCACAAGAAAAACAGCAAAACAAAAGCTGATATGGAAATGCAGCATGAGACACTGGTAAGTTCTTTAGTGCACAAAAACATTATTTCCCTTTTATTAATTTCTGGATGTGCTTTGTTCCTTATTGTCAGTACAGGCAAAAAATACAATAATTGTTTATATATAGTAGAAAGAATTTTGTAACTAGAGAACTATGAATTAATGTCAAATCTGACAGTTTGATTATGGGCCAGATTGTACGACTATTCATGAAGATCATACTGCTTTTACCAGCAACTCAATTTCTGTAAATATATTTGCAACAATGATGCCATAATCACAGTGCAGCACAATGAAATAAGGGGACCATTTTCTTTTCTTTTTTACTTTCCCCTGAAAATTACACACTTGCATCAAACATTCTTCTGATATGATCGAAACCATTAAAAAGTAAAAAGTGTAAAACAATGGGGGGAAAAGGCAAAGTACTGAATCACATTTAGGGATGTTTGTCACTATCAAACACACAAGTGAGAATTGGATACTTGACTTTCCATGGGAATTAAGCCCCTTAGCTACCCTTTGTACCTTTGAAAATATCCCCCTTGAAATGAATTTTGTGCTTCTCTGCAGTTTTAACTGGATCTGATACTTTCATTTATCCAGAGAGCAGAAGCGTTACAATTCCTAAGGAAAATTGTTTTAAGCACTGTCAGCTCTTGGGCCCTGATTGTGCAAAGGTTATGCATGTATTTGCTTAGCTTTACACATTGTGAGTAGTGCTTGCTGTGCATCAAATGAATAAAGCTAAGAATGTGTAAATCTTTTGCAGAATTGTGACCTAAGATCTTACTCTAAAGATACCCCTAATTGTGAAGTTTTTAATAATTAATCTTAGAACTTAGCTCAGAGTGATTTCTCCTTTAAAGTGGGCTTCTCCCATGATGTTATAAAGTTTCAAATACCGGTGGCATACAGATATTTTAACTCTAACTGCATTTAATTTTGTATCATAAAAACTTTCTTCATAGTTGTGTTAACCATATTATTTTCCCTTTTTGCAAAATAATTTGAATGTTTGTACCAACTGTGTTCAGTGTACAGCATTAATTTAAGCATATCATTTTTGTTCTGACAAAATGGGTTATTAAAATACAGCACATGCTACCATTTCGTATGGGAACATTTGAAATATGAAGTAATTAAATATTTCTCTGGGTCATATTTGAAGGGTAAAGCAAGTTTCAAAAAGCTTCATAAGGGGAATTTGAAAACCTCTTAGTTTACTATTGATGTTAGAGGGCTTAAGGTTATAGTATCACAGACACACTTTCAAGTCCAGGCAAATGTGTGTTTTTATTTTCATGCAAATAATGTCTGTACTAAAAGGATATACAAGGTCATTTTTAAAAACTCTCTCAGAAAGCATTGGCAGAATGAATGCTTTGGAAAACTTTTTGCTCCTGGCTTCTGTGGTATCATCTCTTCTTTGAAAATGTAGATGTCCCCTGCATTATAAAACCACAAATTATAAGCATATCTAAGGCTGCCCTTGTAATGTCACTGAAAGGAAAGAGAGAGAATGAAAGTCTGGAAATGTGCAATATGCAGGAAATTCAATCCAACTGATCTAGAACTTTGATAGCAAAGCGGAGCCCCTTATCAGAGCCACTCAATTTAACTATGCCCCATTTAATATGGTCCTGACAGCTTAGGGTATATTGTCACTGTACAGAAGTACAAAAAGCTCTGAACCATTGCTTCTACGATTTCTTTTTTGCTTTCTTATTATTTTCTAATGCTGCAATAATTTGCTATGCTTTTTGTCTCTCATTTTGTAAAGTCTTTCTAAATGTAACAATAACAGTCATTTAGGACTTTAAGTATATCTTCAAGAAACACACTTCATTTTATCAGTGAAGTGCAAAGATTGTCCTTAATATACAAAAATAATGGAGAAATGCTAATTATCCTATTTAGCTTCTAAGGACAAATTAGTCATGGTGAAAAGGCATTACCTATTTTATACCATACATCCCTTTGTTAAGCTGGAAATCAAAGTATTGTAACTATATCGTTTTTGAAGATTCAAGTTGCTTCAGTTGTGAATTCCTTATTATGAATTTTGTTGAGTTTAATTCCTAAATGAAATAACTAGTGCCAACATGTTGAGAGGACATTTAGAATAAAGAGAATGAAAAGACATACTTTGTGCTCTTAAATCTAATTTTTGAAAGAAATATGCTGTTAAATAGGATTTATAAATTAAGAGGAATTTCAGCTTGTCCTCCAAACTCATACTAGAGAAACAACTGAAACTCTTTAAATTCAGAGTTCATGCATTTTATTTCTAGCTCTTTTCATTATTCTTTGGTGTCTGCTTTCTTTGAAGAAGATTGCAAAGGATTCTGTTTAGAGAGATATCTATGATTGAAAACACTAGCATGTGGTAGCATAGACCATTGTGTATTTTTTATAAAAAAGGAAAAATAAATGCTTTTTGAGAAAACAGCATAAATCTTTCAAAAAACCTTAAACTAAGAGGATTATTCTTCTCTTAACAATGTAAAGTACATTCAGTAATGAGGGTCAACACTGAAACTGACACTTGTATTTCAAATCTCATACCGTATGTACCGCTTTTTAAAAACCTGACAATAACATGAGACTCTTTTAAACATTAACATTCTAGAAAGTATTTTTTCAAGTGTTTTTTCTTATACTTCATAGAATTAAATCTTTTCTCTTTCCAAGTGCTAATTAAAGGCACGGGGGCCTATTATGCCATCCTTTATGCAGCACTTATCCCTGATTTTTGTGCAACTTATACTAGAGAGCACCATTACTTGGCTCTCATTAACAGCAAGCTTGGGTATACACCTTTGGGAGGGATACACAGCCACCAACTGCGTTATGATTAAGTTAATCAAAAAAGGTTCCTTTTGGACCAAATGCTGCTCACTCACACATTTAGTCCCATAGGCACAAAACAGTAACACCCCAAATGTTCTCTTCTGACATAGGCCTCAACTTGTTCAGACCATTGGCCATTACTTCAGGTGAGATGCAACAGCTTTGAATGGCACTGCCAGCATATTTTGGCTGCAAGACCTCTGTAAGTGGTCTATGGTGGCTCATTCCACAGGAAAAGTGATCATGAAGTGACATACAGTCAGCCTAGGGGTAAATAATACCATACTCTCCCTTCTGCTGGCATAGTATGGAAATGGGGGTATGGTCAGGATAATTCTACGCTAGTCCTGAGCTAAGTTTTCATCAGCTATGAGACTACTGTAACACAATGTGGGGGGAGAAGTAGACAGAGTAGCACCAGAATCAGGGCCATTCAAGTGAGAAATTTGAGCCACCTTTGCATACAGCTCCCGGAATTGCACTCTGGGCATTTTGGAATAACAAAGGACATAGACTTCTATCATGAAGTTCAATAAAATTAGCAGGACACATACAATCTGTCATGACCTATGGGTCTTGAACCCAGCTTGTTGACAAGGACCTACTTGGGACCCATGAAAACCAGCCACAGTGTCAGGCTCTGCCCCTGAAGTCCAATTGTTGGAGCCCCAGGGTGGCTAATTGATCCACTGGCCCTACTTAAGCCAGTAGCAGGAACCGGAAGCTGTTGAAACAGCTGTGCTCCACTCCTGTCCCCTCTCTGCTCCTCTGCTCCTTTATTTCCTGCCACCCAAGTTGTGGGTCCAGACCTCCAGTTTGTTTCCTGCCTCTGACCTCCTGGTATTCTGACCCAGCCTGATCCTGGTTCCTGATTTGTGGTGCTGATCTCCAGTTTGTCTTCTGCTTCTCATCTCCTAATATCCTGCCCTAGCTTACTTCTGTGTCATGACTGTGGAATCTGGCTCAGACTACTGGGTCAGGCTGCCTATGTCCTGGCTGTGACAATCCCTAAATGGCCCACATGTTACAACTGGAGTATTCCATGTACTATGGCCTGGTCTTGTAGTAGTTGTTCATGAAAAACTGCCATTGCTTTTTGTAAGAGTTCAACCAATGTATAATCTGTAACTAGATACTCTGCCTTGAATAAGGCTGTATCACCTCAGGAGCAGAGCAAGGATCCAGTTATGACTCAGAGTCACAGTTCCTCATCTACTCCTCCCTTGCTCTGAGCCTGAGCCAGATTCCACAGTCATACTCTGCCTATGTCCTGGCTGTGACCGTGCACATATTCTTCTCTTATTCCACATGCCCTGAAGAGTTCTGTTCCCCAAGAAAAAAGTTCTTATAAAATCTTTCCACTTAAAAGAATATGTGACTTTTGCAAATTTATAGAGCCAAATCCTTGACTTACTAATGCTAGTTATGAGAAGTCAATGGAATAACCTGTGTGAGTAAGACAAGCAGAATCTGGCCTATGATACATTTTTTAAAAAATTAATTGGTTTGCAAATAATAATAAATCCTAAGATTTTAGATTGGGAAGCATATTTAATACTTCTTTGAATGTATATAAAGTACAATAGATCCTGGAAGTGGCTTAGGGCAATTGAGGGCAGTTAACAAGTATTAATAAGAGCACCAAGGAGTGAAAGAGTGAATTTTTCTTCAGGGCTTGTTCTCTTTCAGGACAGCCTTAGCAAGTATTTTCCTTTCTGTTTGACTTATACATATTGGCATGGTGTAAGAAAAAACATACGCCCTTGGATCTGAATTATAACCACACGTGGTGCACGTTGAAGAGGTTTTTCTCTGTACATGTAAGAAGCAAGTTGACAAAATGCATTCTAGGAAGAAGCTTAACTGTTTGTGCACCCATTTTTGGGAATAGGAGAGAAGAAAAAGTGTGAATTATGCAGTCCTCTCAAGCATCACCTAGAAAATCCATGAGGCTAGAATCACACATTTTAACTACAGTGCAATAGAAAAGATCAGTATAGGGATCTTGGTGCATGATTCATTTTTTAAAATTATGATTGGCTTTCTAGCTAGTCTTTTAACAGGTGGAAAAGAAGACACCAGAGTTAAATGATTGCAAACCGAGTGAGGAGATACCATGTCACACATTAAGTTCACCTCATATTTTCCTTAGCATAAAGAATGACACATGATATTCCTGGAGAGAAACAAATACGGGGTCATGAAACCTGAGTGTATTTCTGTATTCTTATTAAAATGGATTGTAGCAGAAGTAATTTCCTCTTGAGGAATTACATCTCCCCAAGTCTTAATTTTTCTTGACAGCCGCATATCATGGCTTTTATTAGAGGATTTAGAATCAAAGCTGTTATCTTTAGACCTCTTTCATGGAATGAGACACACTATATATTCCTACTTTTAATACTTGAGCAGCTAAACATTTCTGAAAGGATATTAGGATAATTAAGGTAAATAATCAACTAAAACAATAAAACAAAAGTGCTATGGCTTCACACCATTTTTGGTCTATGCAACCAAATGCAGACACGTGAAGGATGTTTTGTTTACTTTGATTTTTGTTGTATTATGTGCAGACTAAATTGGTCATAGAAAGCCAGCAGGAAGATGAAGAGGACACCATCACAAGCACTACATGTCAGAATCACGTAATAGGTACAAAACTATATTTTATATGGGTATTAATGATGCTTTTTTTCCTGGTAAAACAATGTTTAATCGCAGTAGCTAACCTAGCTACTAAATTGTCCTTTTTAAAAAAGGACTTTCTTTGCATTCGTTTGCCAGTCCAGCAGTACAGATACTGACACCAATTGCGGAGCAAGGTGCTATTCGATGAGTAAGGGTGTTGCAACCTGGCCCAGAGGTTACAACTGGAGTATTCCATGTACTATGGCCTGGTCTTGTAGTAGTTGTTCATGCAAAACTGCCATTGCTTTTTGTAAGAGTTCAACCAATGTATAATCTGTAACTAGATACTCTGCCTTGAATAAGGCTGTATCACCTCAGGAGCAGAGCATGGATCCAGTTCTGACTCAGTCACATCTACTCCTCTACTCATTTACTCCTCCCTTGCTCTGGTAGAGAAAATTACTTCACCTCTTTCTGTGGAGCAGCTCACTCCCATCTCAGCACCCAGCTATCTCTAGTAGGTAGAAGTAGCAAATCCATGGCTCCCCACTCTGCACTTCTTTGCTTCCTCCCTAGCCATTTGCTCACAGCAGGGATTATCAGATGAGTAGACCCTGCTCTTCTCACCATAGCCAGAGTAGCAGAGTCATAATCTGTGCAGCGGAGTAAGAGCTGTGACAATCTAGCACAGACTGAGTGCCAGATACAGCCCCTATTTAAGCAAGGGTAACTAAAAGGTTTAAATAAATAAGAAAAGAATTACCTCCACTATGTGTTCTTCAGTGGACTAGTACAATTCCTCCTGCTTGCTATTTGATTAGCATGTGCTACTTTTTAATTAGAAATACACAGTCAACATTTCTTAAACTATTTGTTCCCATAAGCTCTGATGCAATAAGTGACATCCCCTTTCACAAGGCCATATTTTGTCCAAGAGCCATTATGTCCGCTTTATGTGGGACAGGAGGATTCTGCAATGGCCATTTCAACTCCCTGTGCTGCCGGAGACCACAGCATAGGGTAGAATCTGACTTAGTCTTTCCAGGGTACTGTTAGGGATTATGCCAGGAAGAAGCACTTTTCAAGTTGGCCTGTCAAGCTGTCTTGCAGTGTCTCAAGAGCATGAGGACCAGACTCAAGGCAGACTGTGAAGAAGCAGGGCACAAACCCCAATTCGTCTGTGAGTTCTATAGTTAGATTTCACCAACCAAGGATCATGTGCAGACTCCCCAAGCACTACAACAGCCTTAACATGCAGTCACAGACAGTCCCCTGGGGCACTCCAATCAATCTTGTCACCTAGGCAAGCCTGCCTTTGTGATAGATGGCCCCTTACACCAAAAATCACAACAATATTCAAGTTAATCCCAGTCCCAAAGGACCAATCACTTACTGCAGGTTAATTGCACTTGAGATCTCACACCAAAGACAACGCTTGTATCCAATCCTGTAATAAACTATCTAAAGATTGATTAACTAGGAAAAGGAAATAAGAACGTTATTTACAAGGTTAAAGCAGGTAAACATATAGACACAAAAATGAGTTCCAGTCTTAACTTTCAAAACGTAATAGAAGCTTCTATAATAAGCAGGCGCTATATGTCCTTTAGGGCTAACCCAGGCCAACCACTGGGGAGCTTTTGCTTATGATTAGTAATCCTTGCCTCTCAAAGGGGGAGTGGGGGAGATAGCTCAGTGGTTTGAGCATTGGCCTGCTAAACCCAGGGTTGTGAGTTCAATCCTTGAGGGGGCCACTTAGGGATCTGGGGCAAAATCAGTACTTGGTCCTGCTAGTGAAGGCAGGGGGCTGGACTCAATGACCTTTCAAGGTCCCTTCCAGTTCTAGGAGATGGGATATCTCCATTAATTTTAATTTAATTTAAATTTAGAGTCCAAGCAGCATAAAAGATACAGTTTCTCCTTCTTAGGGCTTTTTATTCCTTCCCCTGTTCTGCTTCAAGTTGCAAGTTCAGCTGCTGGGAGGAATTCAGTTGCACATCTCCTCTTCGTGGGGGCGGAGGGGGAAGCAATCAATAAAGTCTTTTGTCCTCTGATGTTCCACAACGATTTGTCTGGTGTTGGTGGACCTTCTTTGGTTGGGCAGGAGATAACACCTCCTATGGCAAACTAGTATTTCATACTTGCCTAATACTTCTCTCCTGTTGGGTGATTTACAGTTACAGACCAAACACTTAAATATTACTTTATAACATGAGACACTGTAGGTGAGATTAATGCATGCAGCAATTGACAAGCATTTCATGAACTCTGAACACTAAACACATTTGTATAACTCTAATACTTGTTGTAACAACACTAACACACAGGTGAGCCAGATTGGTTCCAGTTATGTATTAGTCAGTGTTTAGCTGACACCTAGGGGCCTTGGCATGAGCTGGCACCTGGTCCGCCAGTGTTACAACTCCCATTCCCCACAAGGTTTATAGCCTGAGGGGAGACAAAGTCATCAGATCATGCCATGCTGTATCACTAATTCTAAATTATGTCTGTCTTCTCTGCAGTTGTGCTGGGGTGGGCAGAAGGGGCTCTTAAAACTTTCACCTCTGTAATTCATGCCTGCAGGGCCAGCCATAACTTGGCCCTGATTGTAACAGTCACAGTTTGACCCTGTGACTAATACTTAAGAGACGCCCAGGCTCCCTGGTGCAGGTGTAGATTACAACCATTAATGGCTGAGGACCCATTGGTTGTGGTTTCTTTAAAAATGTTTTGTTTTATCATCACTATGGTAAGTGGATTCTCATGATAATTCATGCTGCTAGGTTTTGGAGATTAAATGTTGTGACTCTCGACTTGTTTGCAAGGCTATGAGCTTGGTGGTTACTAAACAAAATTCTAATAACTCTTGAGATCAAACTTTAATCAACTACATTTTGCCCATTGGCAGGAACAGATGAAGACAACCTGGGGCCTTAAGCACACCACAACCTGTCCCCTATGGCTTCACCCGTCAGGCCCCAGCTCCCCCTGCTCGGTGGTTCTCATCTCCCCCTCCTCCATGGAGTGATAGCGTCGGGGAGGGAGGGGGGAGCTCCTTTCCACACAAGACTGGCAGCAGTGGTCCCTCAGCATCCTAGAAGAGGCAGGTGTGGCAGCAGGGGGCACCCCTGTGTTTACTTCAGCCACAGGTTGCCCTAGTTATATTCCCTTTTATCTCTTATATGTATTGGCTGGGCCTGCTGCTCAACCTCCTGCCATATGCACAATTCTCTGCTAAGGTGGTGTTGGTGGAGCTCCCAGAGAAGTGAGTTAACACCTTATTGAGATGCAAGGGGATGTTCACACCTCTATGCTATTTTTTCAGCCTACCTGCAGACTTCGGCAGATGTCTTTGCATCAGTTACATTAGGGTCACATTTTCAAGCTTTTTCTCACAACTATGTGGGCTAGAAATCTGTTTCTATTTGTTAATGAAAGGTGATCATGCATTCATCAGGTGACTCCAGGGCCTAGGTGTGGGCCTATAGTGCCTCTGCCTTGGCTAGTCCCTAGTCTTGGACATTCATCTGTGGGAATCCTATAAAGTAGGCTTTATCTCTTTCTGCGTGTTTTATTATATTACTATAAGGTGGGTGCACTACAGGTTGAACGATTGTATTCAAAGTATAGTTATGAATGGTTCACTGTCAAACTGGGAGGGCATATCTACTGGAGTGTGCAGGGGGTCTGTCTTGGGTCCAGTACTATTCAATGACTGGCATAATCAAGTAGAGGGTTGAAATTTCCAGATGACTCCAAGCTGGGTGGGGTTCCATGCACTGTGGAGAACAAAATTAGAATTCAAAATGAGCTTGAAAAATTACAGAATTGGTCTGAAATCAATACAATGAAATTAAATAAAGACAAGTGTAAACTACTACACTCTGGGAAGGAAAAATCAAATGCACAACTACAAAATGGGGAATAACTGGCTAGACAGTAGGACTGCTGAAAAGGCTCTGGGAGGTTATAGTGAATCACAAATTGATTATGCGTCAACAGTGTGATGCAATTGTGAAAAAAGGCTGTTGTCATTCTTGGTTGTATTAACAGGAGCATCATATGTAAGACGAAGGGAAAGTGTAGGACCCTTAATGAATGGGGGAGGCAATCTAGCGACAGATGATGTGGAAAAAGCTGAAGTACTGAATGCTTTTTTTTGCCTCGGTCTTCACAGACTAGGGCAGCTCCCAGACTGCTGCACTGGGAAACCCAGTTTGGGGAGGAGGTGAGCAGCCCTCAATGGTGAAAGAACAGGTTAAGGACTATTTAGAAAAGCTGGACATGCACAAGTCCATGGGTCCAGATCTAATGCATCCAAGGGTGCTGAGGGAGTTGGCTGATGTGATTGCAGAGCCATTGGGCACTATCTTTGAAAATTTGTGGCGATCAGGGGAGATCCCGGACAATTGGAAAAAGGCAAATATAGTGCCCATATTTAAAAAAGGGAAGAAAGAGAAACTGGGGAACTACAAACTGGTGAGCCTCACTTCAGTCCCTGACAAAATCATGGAGAAGGTCCTCAAGGAATCCATTTTGAAGCACTTGGAGGAGAGGAAGGTCATCAGGAACAGTCAGCATGGATTCACCAAGGGCAAGTCATTCCTGACCAACCTGATTGCCTTCTATGATGTGATAACTGGCACTGTGGATATGGGGAAAGTGGTGGATGTGATCTATCTTGACTTTAGCAAAGCTTTTGATATGGTCTCCCACAGTATTCTTGCCAGCAAGTTACAAAAGTATGGATTGGATGAATGGACTATAAGGTGGATAGAAAGCTGGCTAGATAGTTGGGCTCAATGGGTAGTGATCAACAGCTCTATGTGTAGTTGGCAGCCAGTATCAAATGGAGTGCCCCAGAAGTCGGTCTTGGGGCCAGTTTTGTCAACATTTTTATTAATGATCTGGATGATGGGATTAATTGCACCCTCAGCAAGTTCGCAGATGACACTAAGCTGCGGGGAGCGGTAGATACGCTGGAAGGTAGGAATAGGGTCCAGAGTGACCTAGACAAATTGGAGGATTGGTCCAAAAAAATCTAATGAGTCCTGCACTTAGGAAGGAAGGATCCCATGCACCACTACAGGCTGGAGACTGACTGGCTATACAGCAGTTCTGCAGAAAAGGACCTGGGGATTACAGTGGACGAGATGCTGGTTATGAGTCAACAGTGTGCCCTCATTGCCAAGAAGGCCAACGGCATATTGGGCTGTATTAGTAGTAGCATTGCCAGCAGATCGAGGGAAGTGATTATTCCCCTCTATTCAGCACTGGTGAGGCCCCACCTGGAGTATTGCATCCAGTTTTGGTCCCCCCACTACAGAAGGGATGTGAACAAATTGGAGGGAGTCCAGCGGAGAGCAACGAAAATGATTAGGGGGTTGGGGTACGTGACTTATGAGGAGAGGCTGAGGGAACTGGTTTTATTTAGTCTGCAGAAGAGAAGAGTGAGGGGGGATTTGATAGAAGCCTTCAACTACTTGAAGGGGGTTTCCAAAGAGGACAGAGCTCGGCTCTTCTCAGTGGTGGCAGATGACAGAACAAGAAGCAATGGTCTCAAGTTGCAGTGGAGGAGGTTCGATATTAGGAAAAACTATTTCACTAGGAGGGTGGTGAAGCACTGGCATGGGTTACCTAGGGAGGTGGTGGAATCTCCATCCTTAAAGGTTTTTAAGGCCCAGCTTGACAAAGCCCTGGCTGGGATGAGTTAGTGGGTGTTGGTCCTGCTTTGAGCAGGGGGTTGGACTAGATGACCTCCTGAGGTCTCTTCCAAACCTAATCTTCTATGATTCTAAGACCTGGAGGTAATTGTTCTGCTCTACTTGGCACTGGTGAGGCTTTAGCTGGAGTACTGTGTCCAGTTCTAGGTGCCAAACTTCAGAAAGCATATGGACAAATTGAGAATCTCAGAGGGAAGCAACAGAAATGATAAAGGGTTTTAAAAGCCTTGCTTCTGAGGAAAGGTTAAAAAAACTAGTCATGTTTAGTCTTAAGAAAAGACTGACCTACAGTTCTCAAATGGTTCATGGGAGTGCCCACGCTCCAACCCTCCACCTGTAAGTCTGCTGACAACTGCTTACCTGTGACCCATGGAGCCTCCAGTGTGAGGCTTTGCCCCCTAAGATCAAATTGGCAGAGTCCCAGAGCCTGCTGGCTATACATAAGCCACCAGCAGGAACAGGAAACTGTCCAAACAACGGGGATGCACCCTGCTCTGGACTGTGTGCCTTGTACTTCCTGTGCCTGCCCTCCCCCACCCCAGCTAGATTTCCTGGCATCCCAACCTGGCAAGACTCCAAGCACCTGACTCAGAGTGTTGATCTTGTTTGTCTCCTGGTTCTGACCTCTCAGTATCCCAACCCAGCCAACTCTTGACTCCTGTCTAACGACTGCAGACCCTGGCTCTGACTACTAAGTCTGGCTGCCCACAACCTGGCTGTGACAGCTTGTTTGGACCATAGTAATCCTGCAGGACTGAGCCTGATGTGAGAAGGATGGACCCAGCAACACTACTGTGGCCACCAGAAGCATCGAACTCACACAAATGAGCCCTCTGCCTCCAGGTGGATAGTCAAGTCCTGCAGGCCCAAGTTGTGCAGCTGACCTTGGACAATCAATGGCTGCAGGAGCAAGTAAGGCAACTCATAGCTGAGAACACCGTGCTGTGAAGATGGCCTGCAGTGTCTTGCCCGGAACATGGACCTGGAATACCCTTGCCTGAATGGTTCAACGGGAATCACCAGTGGTTCTGGGGTTTCATGAGCCAAAGCTGCCTTCTGTTTCTGATGTGTCCCCAAACCTATGTGTAGTGGGGTGGTTGCCCCACACCAGGAAGAGGAAGGGTTAAAGCAGGCCAGAGGGAGCCTGAGCAGAACCCTCTAATTAGAGGAGGGCTCACTAAGCGAGCCAATTGGAAGGTGGCTTGTTGCAGTGGCCAATCAGGGCCAGCAGGGGCCATATATAAAGGACTGCTCAGCAGAGCAGAGGGCAGTCTCTCCCTGGCCTGCTAGGGAGAAGGACTGGCTGCTTAGGAGCACCAGGGCTAGAGAAGTGCTGGACCGGGTAGCAGAGCAGAAGGAGCTTCTGGCTGACTGCTGCCAGACTGAGGGCTTGGAGGAAGGGCAGACTAGACTGGTGACTGCAGTAGGCCACTGAGGCGAGTGACTGGACCCTTGACCTACATATTCTCAAGACCCATGATTTCCTTAATGCAGTTAGCCACCAGGACCTGCTTGAGGTCATCCACTCTGCCTCTGTCTATGGAATTCCACCCAACAAGCTGGCCATTATCAACTGAGAACCACATGACACCCGGGAGGGGATTGTGTTTATGAGGGACCCCATCTATGTTTCCTCAAGGATCAGCAAGAGTGGCAGTTCTTCAACTGTGCCATAATTCCACCTTCGCAGGACACTTAGGGCAATACAAAATCCAATGATTAATGTCCCATTTCTTCTGTTGGCTCCAAATATGCCCCACAATAAAGACCTTTGTAGGTGTTTGCCCACACCAGCATCCCTCACCAGAAACCCTACAGTCTCCTCCAACGTCTGGACACCCCATC